>NW_024582082.1:1076814-1180766 GCF_017639235.1 Corvus kubaryi | reverse complement strand
GGGGGGACGCGGCCCTTCGGGTGCCCCCCGCGCATCCCTCCTTCGCATCGCTTCTTCGCATCCCTCCCTCGCAGCGCGGTGGCTCCGTGTTGGCATTCCCGGAGGGAAAAGTGTCTCTTGGCAGCGGGCGGACGCTGCCCGGCCCTCCGGAAGGCTCGGCCGAGCTTTGTGGGGGATGCTCAGTGTCTGAGGGGGGGCGAACGGACTCCTGGAAGTGGCTCTCGGGCTGGGGCTGCCGCTGCGGGGCCGGCCGCAGCTGCCGGGCTGAATGTTAACAGCGGGCGTGTGTGGGGGGGGCTGCGGAGAGGGGCTCCGGCACCTGCGAGCAGCAGGTGAAAACGGGCACAAATCGGGCTGAATCAGGGAAAAGCCGTGGGAGCCGCGGGGGATGCGGCGGGGACCGCGGGCCAACAGGTGCGTTGGGCGCAGCTGCTTTGGCACCGGCGGCGTTTCCTCCACCCCGGGCGGGTCCCGTGGAGCCGCTGCCCGAGGTCGGTGCCGCGGGCGGGTCCCGGCAGCTGCGCCGGACCCGCGGGGCTGAGCGCGGCTGCGGAGCGGGGCGGTGGGAGCCCTGCGGGATGCGGACTCGGAGGTGCGAGGTGCTTCTTACAGGTGAGACTGAAGCTCCGGTGCTTCCTGCATGGATTGGCGTTTTGCCCCCGTTGGGGAAATGTATCCCGTAATGCAAACTTTCAAAGAAAAGTAAGGGATTTTGAATGAGATGCTTCTTTCCCCTGGTGTTGCAGAATTTCGCAGGGTTGTTGGTTGTTGACGATGCACTTTGATTTTTGGTGGTCCTCTTAGGGAGTAGCTAATGTAGAAGATGCCTTTTGGTCTGCAGTGTTAAGAGTGTTTGTTGAAGTGTCTTTGCTTTAGCATTCGTGAATTTCAGGTATGAAATGTAGTAGGGAAAAAAAAGTCTGGTATAAATATATATCAGACTATGAAAGGGTATGAAGCCCATGGAGCTAAGTGCTTCCTCTTAAGTCAACTTTTAAAACAGCTTCTCCCTGGGCAGTAATTCACATTTTTCAAGGGGAGAAAGGATGGGTGAAATTGAATTGTTCAAATTAAGTCAAAATGAATTGCTTAATATTCAGAGGAGTTGATAAATGAACTATTAAATCAACACTTGCATAGCGTTTCAATGAAAAGAAAAATGAACAACTCTCCATTGTGTGCTGGGCAGAATAGGTCAGCCAGTGACGTTGCTACATCAGTGTGCTGAAATGAGTCCTCCTCTTGCTAACAGATGTGTTTGCTTGGTGACATTCCATAGGCATGGGAACGAGCTTTTGTGCCCCGTGTGATAGGGATCAGCATCTGCTGTAAATGACCATAATTGTCCCAGCCTCATCTCGAAGGAGAGAAACCTTAGTTAGGTTTCATTTGGCATAAATTAGCATAATTTTATTGACTTCTTGTGTTGATGTATATCTGTTGAGAATACGCTCCTGTATTTCAAGCTATGTTTTTGTTTTGTTCCTCCCCCAAGGAAGAGCTATATTTTTGAATGCCAGTTTGAGGAAGAAATTATACTGATAAATGGAAAAATAAGGGTCATTATTTTGAAACAAGGCTGACAAGATTCCTTGTAGTAAAAGCTGTTTTCAGAGCATCACCTCTCAGCAATACAGAATGTGAGCCTTGTTTCCAAAACCTTTTATTAGCATAGGTACAAGTGTTGCAATAATCTTCTTGCCACAGAAAAATTACCTTTGTCTTTGCCCCTTGAAGTCCTTGAAATTCTTGTGTTGGAATGCACTGAGGATGTTGACTGTATCCTTACTGTGCCTTCTGGAAACTTCCAACACTTGGAAGAGTCATGGACTATACGCCCCTGATGTTTTTCAGTTGCACCTCTTTGCTTTTCAGGTAGCTTAGAATAGCTAATTTTGCTTAAAGCTTTTAAAACTGAAGAAGTGACAGCTCTTCTGGTTTGTGCATGTAAACTGAGTATTACAAAGGGGAAATTATGGAGTGAGTTTTTTGTGGTGGGTTTTTTTTTTTTTAATGCTCAAGAGAAGCTGATTATCCAGGCTCCCGCTGAAGGTGGGATTGTAAATTGACTTAGGACTTGAGAAAGCTCCCTGCCTACAGGTCGTTTGGCCGAGAGAGAGAGCTGGTGTGCAGACCTTCAGACAGGCAGGGGCATTTATTCAGGTGTTTATAATTAAATAGGAGTGTGTTATGTAACATGGTGCTGTTTATTTTGGGTGATGTGTTTAGACCCAATAGTCCTGCACAGATCCTTTGGGTGATGGGTTAAGAGGAGCTGCTTGAATGGATGGGGGGCTTTTGTGATGAAGCAGATGGACAAGTAGGTGTGTTTTCCTCATGGGAGAGGAGGTTCTGGATCTGGAAATGCCTTTAGATAGTGCCTGATGGTGGTGTGCATTTTTCAGATGTTTTGCTGTTTTTAAAGGCCAGGGTAGCTGCAGGTATTTTTGTGCACCGGCAGTGTCCTGTTTCATGTAGTTTTCATTTGCTTTTATTTGTCCTCAGAAATAAAAGAAGTAAGAAAGTTTTTCTGAAAACCTATTGTGCCTTGTAAGGTTATCCTGCTGTTTCTGTTTTCTTACTTACTATTTTTCTCTGAAATCATAATGTGTTTCTTTAGGTCTTTTGATAAAGACTTTAACTCGAGCTTACTGGAAAATGGTTACTCTATGCTGAGGGAGTGCTGGCATCTTACTGACTTATTTTGGGAATACTGGAGAAAAATATACAGGATTCACTTTCATTGATTAAATCCTCCGGGGCAATCTTCTAACACTGCAGTTCTCTAGGTGAAAAATTAACTTTCTTCATTGTCTGCTCCTGCTTTTATTTCATTTGTGCGAATCCCAGGCTCTGTTACCAGTTTACATGAAATCCCTTAGGTGTGCTTGGAGTAGAAAGTATCTCAGTGAAAAAGCTCACACACACTATCACTCTCTGAGTCCATTTGTCTCTGGCCACCACCAGATGCCTCGATCCCATTGGCCCCACAACAGTCACAGAGGATTTGCACCAGCCCATGGTTCCTTCACCTGTGAAATGTGTCCTGAGTGATTGTAAAAAAAAAAATAATTAACAGCTACCTTGATGCTTTTCCAGAGGTTTGGGTGAGATAGCACTTTAGGTGCAGCTTAATGATAAACTTTGATTTATGAGGTAACTGAAAATGTTTGTATTGTTGGATGTGGAGTGAAAGCATAGGAGCTTTCTGCATTTCATCTGCAGCTTTTCCAGCACAACGTACAGCTAACAGCTTGTCTCTCATTGATTTTAACAACAGATTTCTGCTGAATATGCCTGGAGTAGTTTGAAAACATCTTAACTTTTTTGGGGGCAGTAGGTTACTAAACACCATAAAGAACTTTGTGATGTCTGCTAAGATAACCTTGAAAAATCTTAGGTTTTAGCTACTTTTGACATACTCCCCGTGCCTGGGTTTAAGATGGATCCTTTGGGAAGGCTGCTTTTTTTTAAAATTTTGAGGCTAAATGTTTAAAAGAAGCAGAAGAAAGCTTTCCCCCACCCACTGATCAAGGGCTGGTATGACTCCTGTATCTGTGTGTTTTCCCTGTGAATTCTTTGCTTTCTTCCTCTCTACTTCCATCAGCTGCTCTCAGTAACAAGTCACGTCAGGTGAGCTGTATCTGACTTGTTTGGAACGGGTTCAAAAGGATCCCATTGACATTACCAGGCAATGGGTCACGCTTGAAATCTTGCCATTCTGGTGTTAAGCCTTTTCTTTCATTTTCTTCACCCGCACCTTGATTTCTGACATATTTTTAGCTGCTGTTCTGTTGAATTTGGATAGAGCTAGTGAAAAGGGATGTGGTATTGGGTTGTTTTTCATTTTTTTTGTCTTTGAGAAATAGGGGATTTTATTTTTCACTGAAGATGGAGCCCTAGGGTGATTATCTGCTCCTCTGCTTAGCAAGGAAGGATAGTGGTTCTTCATGGAGGTGAAAACTTCCTAAAATTTCAGCACTGCCATTCAATTTAACCCTAGAATCTGATACAGAGATTGGAGCTCTGTTATTTTTATTTTTTGATTTAATGATGCTTTTAAGATTGTGGTCCTGCACAGAAAGCTCCCTGAATCTAATGCATTGCAAAGTGGTAAGCTGGTAGTGTTGGGTTATGGCAATATACTTATTATTTCCCCTCTTGGTCCGAAGGGCACCGTAGGGTTTGTTGGGTTGTGTGCTGGAGAATTACCATGAATGCAGAAGAGCAGTGCTGGGACCACATCCAGGGCTGTGTTGCCCGCTGCTGGGATGAGCCAAGATTTGCTGTGATGGCCCCAGCAGATGAAATGCTGCTGTAGTGGCTTCACCTGCGCCTTGCATGGAAGCCATGTGAGCAGCTAGTCTCATTTCTTCTTTGGCAGTGTGGCAGCAAGGGGAAACTATTTAATGAAAAAGCTTACTGCTTTCTCCAGGGGTTTCCCTAGTCGGTCCCCGGCTGAGGTTTTGGTTTCCCCATGGCAGCAGATGCTTTCACCAGGAGTTGAGCCGCGGTGTCGGCAGCCCCAGCCTGGCTCAGTTCACATCTCTGTGGGCAAGGAGGGAGCAGGAGGCTGAGCACATCTCTCTGCCTGTTTCTTACTTTTTTTTGCTGTTAGCCTGAGAAATAAAGTTTGTTCCTGTGTAATCCTGACACGACTGAAGAACCTCTTGCTGCAGGCAGCTCTGTCTCTCTCTGTAGTGCTTGGATTGCTCAGCAGAGGGAGAAGAGACCATAATGCTGAAGGCACCCAGAAACAGCCAGAGCCACATTTCTTTGACAGACAGCAGGGAGGAGAGTCCCAAAGCCTCCCTCCCTGCTTGTTTTGTTTCTTTTCCCTTCGTGTTTTGAGGCTCAGAGCTAAGCTGTGATTTTTCACCTCTTGATCAAAAGTAGCTGCCTCAATGTGTAGGTTAATGGACTCTTTCAGAAGGCAGAGTGGGTGACTGTGATAGAAAAGATGAGTCCAAATCCAAGAAGCAGCATACTTGAAAAATCTCATACATCCAAGCATTTCCTAAATATTCAGGAGCTTTCCTAAATATTTATGAAGAAATGTTGGAGTTGACCTTTAGTGACTGAAGCTTTACAACACATCCAGAGATAAACAAAACAAAACCAAACCCTTTGAATTAGTTGCAATTGAAGCAGCAAGTTAAAGCCCATGACTCATCTCCAGGTCAGATTTTTAACTGTCTTAAATCACTGCAGCTCCATTACTTTCCTGGGCACTGTGCCAGTGCTGCCGCTGGCTGGAGGGCTGGCCTGCTATTTTTGGGGGGGGCAGATGAAGTTTGAGTAGAAGATTGTGACAAAGTTTTGTGGGGTTTTGGTTGGTTGGTTTTATTTGATTTTTTTTTTTTTTTTGAGGATGGGAAAGGTATTTGTTTAAGGAACAAAACCTGTGTTTCAGGCTAATAGACAGCATTGCTCAGTAGAGATTTGCTTCCCTGTAGCATACTTTGAGGAAATCCAGAAGAATTAGACATTTATTTTTTGTCAGCGATGTCAGTTTAATGTGATAAGAAAACAGCTGCTAAAATGCTGCCAGATGAAAGCAGGATGCTAAGCACGAAAGGGAAAAAACCCAATGGGAAGTTCCTGCAATTTGATAGAACAAGGCAGCGTTGTGGAGACCTGGCTCGTTCCCTGTCGAGGGTGATGTGGTCAGCTTTGGGGCTGTGCTCTTCAGAGCAGAGAGTATTAGTGCTCTTATAGTGCTTCAATCAATGAGGTGCCATTTACTGAGGGGTTTAGGAGGTGGAGCAGATTAAGCTGTTGGCCCTGGTAGAGGCAGCTGAAGTAGAGCAGGCTCCAAACTTTCCCCTGCACGATCAAAGGGCACGACCCGACTCTGCACTGGGCACTTCCTAAATGCATGTGTTCTCTTAAAGCATAAGCAAAGAGTTCACAGAGGGTGATGATAAGGGTCTTAACTCTCTTTTAGACAGGGAAATGTACCCAACAGGCAAATGTGGAATGTGCTATTAGGAAAGCAAAAGGAGCATTGTTGAGAGGTGCTGGTGACCCAGGGAGGACAAGTCAGTGAAGGCTTTCCCATGCTCTGCCCTGGAATTCAAACGAAAAACCAGCTCTGGGTTTATTTTCAACGTTCTTACCTGCCCTTCAAACCAGTTCTGAAGGGCCTGTGTTCCATCCCTGTCAGAGACCAGGCTCCAGCCTTGATTCCAGCCAAGCTGCGCCAGGCCCTACCTGCACGGGCTGCTCGTGCTCTGCTCAGGGCAGGCAGAGGGGTGGCCCGATGGAGCTGATGCTGTTTAACAGCCCAAGAAACACCTCTCTCCTGAGAAGAGTTTGTCTCTGCTGGATAATGAGCTCTGTTTCACTCAGGACTGAGTTGCTGTTGTAGGGATCAGAGGGAAGCACAAATGAGGATGCAGCACTGGGCACTTCCTACAGCCTCTCTTCTACATAGCAAAGAGCTAATTAACTGAGAGCCTCTCTGAGCTGTTGGGCTGCTGCAGGCCTGGCTTCCTTTACAAGAATCTTGTGCAGTTTGTCTTGCTCCAGTAACTTTTTGAAGTCTTTCAAAACGGTGCATTGCAGCAACGCCCCAGCTTTTGCTCTTTTAGGCTTTTGCAAGTGTGACATCTGATAGTGGAGCCAGGCAGCGAAGCTTCAGCTGAAGGGAGAGTTGTTCATGTACAAAATGGATAGCACAGCCGTGGCTTGGGGTATGAGAGCCTTTCCATGACTTACAGAATAACCTGCCAATGTCTCTGTTCATATTTGAAGTACAAAATCGTTTATGCAGAAAGCATAAACTTTTTTTTTGAGTGTCAGCATGGGCAGCCTCTCTCCTCTCACAACTTATTTTATGGCTATAAATGGGATGTAAGTGGATTTTCTACCTTGTACTATCTGTCTGAAGGAAGATAAAATTCACTGTTGTTACTGTCATGCTCGGGTAAAACAGTAACCCTGAATTTTAGCAGTTTTACCGTACCAAGTTCACAGGTACTGCAACTTTAAAAATTTATTTTTTAGTATACATGACTTCTGGATGAAGTGAAGCCAAAATAATGTTTAAAGCGAGAATTTACCTTACTTAACCTGCTACTTTTTTTTCAGTGAGATCACAGAAGAATCATAGCCCTTACAGGGTACAGCTCAGTTTCCTGTTTGCACGTCGCTCCTGAAGAGCTGAATTATTTTGCAGTTTTTTCATAGAGCTTGCACTAGTGGTTTGCAGGAAATCATAAGCTCTATTTCTGTTTCGGTATGGGCACTGGGAAATCCACTTTTATCTATTCCTGGTTACCAGTGTGCTGCAAAAGGCTTGCCTTGCAGGTACTGAAACATGATTAATTTTGGGGGGGTAATGATGAACCTGCAGTGCTTTGATAGGTTGATTATTTTATGCTCTGCCAGAAATGGATACTTAAAAGGAGATACTAGATCTGAATGAGATATTCAAGAGCCAGTTACTGATTTGAGTTATCTAATAGGGAATAGGCCAATCCTACTGCCCCTGGTGTCAGTGAAAACACTGAGAGTCAAGTCAGGCATGCAGTAATTAATTACCTACAGATGATGGTTTTTGAAGGTGTGAATAAAAGATTGTAAGTGTTGGTTGAATTGTTTGAAAAATAAATCTGTCAGATATTTTTCTTTTTTTCTTCCCCTGTTTTCTTTGTTCCCCTTCTTTCTGTCTGACTTCAGCAGTGGATCTGTTTGCCTGCTGAGCAACAGGTAATTCTACATTCCTCTGCCCAGGTCAGTGGATCTGACAGATGTGGCCCTTATGCAGGCTGATGTTATACACCACTGCATGTTTAATTTCACTATTTGAAAGTGATCTTGAAGGTGGGTATTTTGTTGGTTTAGGGAAAAAGCACCTACACACTGACCCCTGAGTGTTACAGTAATGAAGTTTTCTGGAAATGGGTATTTCCTGAAAGAGCTTTGTAAAGTCAGAGGTGAATGATTTTAAGTATCATGTTTAACAGTTGTCTTATTACTGACATGGAAGATATTACAGTTATTATAGTTGAGTCAGAAATTGAAAAATGGTGCACTTAAACTTCTCCATTGTTCTTATTTTCAACAGCACTGTTATGAGCTGCCTTCACTGAAAGGTTGAAGGGGGGTGTAGTGCCTGTGAGGCTGAACTGGTATTTGTGGGAATAGTTGAATCTTTTGAAAAATAATACAAAACATGGAAGCTTGGTAAACAGCAGAAGTGTTTCTTACATGATTTTGTGAGTTAATAGTTTCTATGTAGGAGTTTCTGCAGCATCAGAATGTTCAGCAAGCCAGGATTTTTGTCATTCTATTGTATTTTTGGTTCATAGAGAAAAATAGGCATTAAGAGCTATGGGGAGATTCAAGAATTGGGTCAAAAATGATTTCTGCAAATTTTACATCCTGGGCAGTTGGTGGTTACTCATGAACATGCTGTGAAAAGCTGTGGTGGGTGTGGAAATTATGCTTTCGGAGATTGGCTCAAGAGCTGAATGTGTTGCTGATGTAACAGAGCAACTGCCTCACCTGGCTGGCTCCATCCTTACCTATTGTTTTTCCAGGAAAAGGAGAGTGGATTTTCAGGTGGGAAAAGGCTGTTTTATCATTAAGGACACAAAACCCCTTGGTCTTCATGTGCTTCTTGTGCTAAGCTAGAGTGTGCTTACAGGGATCAAAATACTTCTTTTTTGGCCCTTCTGTTTTCCTTCACTTACAGGAAGCTTCTGATTGCTTAAATTTTCCTTTTCACCCAGTTTGGACCTGAATCTTTGACCTAAACCAGCATAAATTGTCTAATGGACCCAGGGTGCTCCAACCCAACCTGAGCATATTATTTGGTATTTTAGATGTTCAGTGCTGTGCTTAGTACTCCCTGTGTATACTCTTTATATACAAAAGTTGCTTTTTCCCCCAGCTTGTGGAGGAAAAAACCAGAATGTGCAGCTTTTCAGATGGAAATAGAAAATGCAGTGTTCAGCTAGCTTGAACTGGTCCTTTTTGGGATAGGAGATGGCTCTGGAGAGTGTTTTTTTTCTTCTAACTTATGAAGCAATTTGCGTCTAATCTACTCCATAATTTCAAGCCTTGTATGATATTTCCCATTTGTTACCCTAATAAGACCAAAGGTAAAATTTTATAGCACGTTGTGAGCTGAATGGTCAACGTCTTATTAAATATCTTTGCTTCCAGGGCAGATGGAAATGAGAGAAATCTCTTGCAGATTGCAGCCCAATTAATACAATTTATCTAAACATGCTCTGGCTTGTCCTGCTAACGCTTCACAGGAAAGTAGAAATTGTCCTTTCTGTGTGTTCTACCTCACAAGAAAATAAGAACAAGGTGGTCAGACAA
The DNA here is from genome assembly GCF_017639235.1 of Corvus kubaryi. Taxonomy (NCBI): domain Eukaryota; kingdom Metazoa; phylum Chordata; class Aves; order Passeriformes; family Corvidae; genus Corvus; species Corvus kubaryi. The sequence continues at coordinate 1,171,430 of NW_024582082.1, read as the reverse complement.
AAGGCTCACATAGGCCAGCATCCTGTGTGTGGTATGGATCAGACCTGGATGGACTGGCTCTTCTTCAAGCTGTGGAGTTCCAAGGTACTCCTACTTCTGATGCACTCTTAGCAAAGTAAAGCTTTTCACTGCTCAGAAATAATTTTGGTCTTCTGATCCATCACAGCTGCATGTCTTCATAAGATTTCTTTTAAAGATGACATAAGCAGAAATAGACACATTTTTAAAATGCAGATAAATCATGAGTTTCTGACATAGTATTTTGTATTTCAGCCTTGATACCTTTCCCTAGAAGTTCCAAAATTATTTGCTTATTATTTTTGGGTTGCTGCTGAGCTGATGTTTCCAGAAAGCTGTCTGTAGTGACTACATCTCTTTTCTGCATTAGAACAGCTAATTCAGAGCCCGTCAGTCTGTGTGGACAGCATTACTCCTTTATTTCAGCGCAATATTTTGCTTTATTAACATTTAATTTATGCTGTCATTTTGCTGTCCAGTCACAGTGTCTTGAGACTCTTCTGCAGCTTTCATGTCAGCTCTAATTTTGCCTACTCTTAATTGTTCTGTTTTCTCAGTGTAGTTTGGCATTTCATTACCTCCCTGCCCCCTTCTCAGATCAGTAACTGGTATTTGGACCAGGTCTTAGCAGATGCTGAGGTGATGTGTTAACAGCCTCTCATTGTTGTGACAAATGATTTATTATTTGCTTTATTTCCTTTTTTTTTTTTTTTTTTTAGTTGATGATCCATAAGATGCCCTTGTTTTCTATCCCATCATAGCTTACCTTTTTTAAGGCTCTTCTTGAGATTCCTTGAGACTCTTTGGTGAAGGGTTTGGGAAAAGCCCTGTGTACTGCATCCGCCACCTGCATGTCCCCACAGATCATGTCCCCTTATTCCATGTGCTTGTTAACTCCTTCAGGGAATTCTGATGGATTTGTTGTGCATGACTGCTCTCTGCAAAATATCTGACTCTTCCCAGGTATATAATGCACACACTCATTCAGTTCTTTATTATATTTTCTATCAATTCTTCTTGTATTGAAGTTAAACTCAGTGGTCTGTATCTTTGAACGTTTGGCTTTTTAAGGAGAAGTTCAGCTGTGGGAAGACAATGAAAGAAGTGGAGTATGTTTTGCGTGGTATTTTGTGGGTATTGTGTTCTTTGGGGGGTTCTGTCCCACTCTGAACTGTAACATTACAGCTTTGTTCAGAGCTGTGGGGTCAGGATGAGAAATCATGGAATCAATGCTTGGGCATCACTGACACATCACCACGGTGTTATCATGTTCACTGCATGACGCTGCCAAATTTTACCATGAAAATTTTCAAAGGGGCACCCTGGGGTTTACAAGATCGACTTTATCAATGGTGATAAGCTTTAATCTATTTATTGCAAGGAATAAATCGAACAGTAGAACTAATGTTGTCTGAAATCAAATGCTGTATTACAGTTCTAAGCTTTTCTTGTATATACAATTATCAAGACATAGGGCTGTCTGTGTGCCCAGAAAAGGAACTTTAATTTCAAATTTTAAAGATTCCAGAAATAAATTTACAAGTTGAGAAGATACTTTTGTTTTACTTTCTGTGTCTGTGTTCATTGCTCTACAAAACCCTAACAGAATGCCATTATTGCAGGCTTCTGACGCCAGCATTTGTCACTAGCCTTGTATTGAAACTCTGTTTTATAGAAAATTTAATATTAGAAGCTTATCTATATTCTCAGCAGTAGAATCTGAAATATATATATGAAGTCTTGTAATGAAAAGCAGTGGGAGAAAGCTACAGCCCTTGTAAATACCCACTGTGGGAAGGGCTGGCTGGCATTCCTGAATCCTTTTTGTTGGTCTCTCCTGAAGCACCAGGTCATGGTGGGTACCTGTGATCTTATGTGCTGGGGCTCAGATAGCTGTCAGTCCTCCCCAGTGTGGCAGCAGAAAGCATTTACTCACTAAATGGTTCTCTTGTTCACCAAAGGCTAGGGAAAGTCTTGTCCAGGGGTTACAGGACTGTCAGGTGTAGATCAGCATGGTCTCCAAATTTTGTCTCATCAAGAATTTTCTCTCTGGTCCCCTATGGTGACCTTGCACTTAAAGGGGTCATTTGTTGTAGAAGAATGTGCTATCCTCTTAATGAGGAAACCTGGGCTACCTGTTTTGTGAGTGAGCAGATTTTGAGCTCACTCAAAATTCATGTAATAGCCTCAAAATCTTGTGATAAAACTGAAACAGCCAGTCAGTGCAGCACCTGGGCATAAAATTAAATGAAAATTCCACTTAATTTTGTTGTTCTCCCTTCCATTCTGTCTGGGATTTGCTATGCTTCACTTGCAGTTAAAAGTGAAAAAGCTTTTGCCATTCATGGAGCAGCTGTGCTCTCAGTCCTGAGCCATCTTAGGGTGGTGGCACCTGAAAGAAATAAAATTTCTACCATTCCAGCCATTTGGTCCCGAGAAGGCAGAGCCCTGAGGAGCTCAACATGTTCTTTGACGTTACTCTTGGTGGCAGGAGTAGTTTACAAGTGCAAACTGTCTGTGTTGCTGCCCTTGTGCTTTATCCCCAAAACTGAGAGGGTTGGCTCTGGTCACTCCTCGCTGTGCTGGGTCACTGTTTGTGCACCTCAGGCAGCCCACTGGCATTGCTCCTTGGGTCTTGCAGCACCTGAAATTAAAGCCTAGGTTTACTCCAAATAGGTGGCTGCTCCATGGGGCGTATTTCCAATCGCATACGCCTTAATCTGGTGACAATGAAAGATGGTTTCATTTTTCCTCCACACACTCCTCTCACTAAGTTGCTTGAGCAAAGTCATGTTTGTGCTCCTGTTTTCTCTCAGCACCTTAGAGGGAGTCATAGGTTTGTTTTAAGAGGACTCCCAAAGACAGCCAGATGGAAAGAAAGTTAACAGAGGCAATTTTGGATCACAAGAAGTTCAGTTGAGCTCAAGAAAGACATGAACCTGCAATTGTCAGTGCACTATTTATGCCTCCAGCCAGCCAGTGTTGGCCTGCTCCATTTAATTTCAGAGCTAATTGCTTGTCCTTATGCTGTATTTTATGATCACCCATACCGGTGACCACTGGTTTAATTGTCCCTTTGTAAGAGAGTGGAAATACTATGGGCAGGTGGAAATAAGGCCTGAAGTGTGACTCATTCCTGACTGAGGTGAGTAAGCATGTTTCAGAGAAACAAGGTAGCTCACCTGCTTCTGAGAAGGTCTAGAGCTGTGTGGGAGCTGAGAGGAAATTCCTGCTGCTCCATTCGTGGAGACTGAAGGAGCCCACTTTGTGTTAGCGGGGTTACTTGTGCAGACAGTTGATGGTGCTTGAGCCTTGCTGGTGCTGCAGTGACTTGGAAGGGTGACAGGTCCCAGAAGCATCAGCATCTCTGTGTGAAGAAACCCTCCAGCTTTCCTTCATCAGACTTGTGATCTCTTACAGAAAAATTTAAATGTTTCACTGGGGAGAAACCACTGAACTAATTTTCATCACTGCAGTGCCTTGATTTCCCACTTTGAATTGTGCAGGGCTGATGGCCGTGTGTGAGCACTTGCTCGTTCCAGGCTGCCCTGCCCAGCTGTTGGCAGGGCTGAGCAGTGCCCTGGCAGCTGCCTTGGCATGAGGTGTGTGGGATGTAAGCTGCTTTTTAAAGGTGCTGCATGAATATTCACTGTGTGCCAGGTGCTGGAAGGTGCCTTCGATCACATCTGATCTTGCTGGGTTTTCACTGCTCTTGTGTAAATAAAAAATCGTTGCCTCAGGTTTTTTACACAGCAGGGCTGATATTGGCAGTGGTACCTTGTTAAAATGAAGGAGGGTCTGTCTCACTACAGATAATGTGAGCCCAACCTGCATCTTCTGCCTTTGTGACAATATACTGCACCAGATAAAAACCCAGTGAGAGTTCTGTGCAAGTTCAGAACTTTAATACTGTTTCTCAAGAACTGAGAGTGTTTGTTACTTGGAGAGAAGTGAGAATTTTATATTTGCTTTCTTTTTAATTGTACAGTAATGTAAGAGTTGTTTCCAAGGATAGACGTGCCAAGGACAGAAACAAGGAATTATGAAATCTGATTGATGACTGTTTTTTACAATGTGATTTGCATCGATGTTCTCTGGTTTTGTTTCCACACATCCTGTCAGCATGAAGTTTGCTTTGTTCATGTTTATGTCAAATATGTGTCTTTGTCTGTATTATTTTTAGAGGCTGAAAGATCAAGTATATGAATACAGTGTGCTGCAGATATAAGTGTATAATTTATGCTTGTGGATGGTTCAGGGTATCGTGTACTTTCGTAACAGCATTGCCCTCTTCAAAAATGAGACAAAACTCTTGAGACTGTTGTCACTACAGTTAAGCAAGAATTAAAAGCAGTATTTGGTGTCTAAATCCCTGTAGCTTTTACTGAAAGCAGCATGGCCAATAGCTGTAGACACATCCAAGTTCAGGTATCTAATTTGGGAGCCGCAAGGCCACATACAGTCACCAGAGCTGCCATGGGGTGATTCAAAGCTCTGAATTTAGAGCCTGATTCGCTCCTCTTGACTATGTGAGAAATTGAGTTTCTTGACTTAATGTTTAAATTAGCTGCCTAGATTGAAGTGATTCTCTGCCTCTCCTCTCTGCTTGCCTTTTGCTGTTTCCTGATTACTTTCTCTTGTTTTTAATTTTTTTCTCTTTGAAAATTATCTAGTTAGTGATAATGGATGTAGATAGTGGATTGAAGTGATGGAAGATATACCTGAGGAAACTGAGAATGGAAGCACTTTCCTCTTTATTGAAATAATGCATCTTGTTTCCATTTTGAGCCTTGGTAGGTCTGGCTTTGATTTTCAGACACTGGAACTCTGCTAGGTGAGGGAGCCCTGTAGCAGGGGATGTACTTTCCATGTGCAGGAGCTAACTAGCTGTAATTAGGTTCTTTCTTCACCTTTTCACTCATAAATTAAATATTCTTAATTACTCTTTTTTTTTCCCAGGCATTTCATTCTGGTTAATAACCAAGGATGGTAATACTATTAAGCTGTTGCAGCCTCAGTGTATTTCTATAACCATTGTGCCAGTGCTCTGCACTAGTGGTGTACCTAGAAAATATGGGAGAGGTGGGGTGAACTTTAGGTGTAGGGACGCTACAGAACTCCTTGTAGTGTTATGATTTGAGAGGGGGTGGGGGTTGGTGGACATCTGGTGTTGATGGTGCGTTGAAGAGAAGTCCCCAGGGCTGTGGGGTCACTGACTGCAAGAAGCCCCAAAGGGGAAAACAGAGCACTTGCCACAGGAAAGGCAGCTGGAGGGAGGGAGGAAGTTTCCTTCACACAGTAGTTTCCTCTTAATTTTTGTCTTTTTTGTCTTGCTGGTGTCATTGAGACACTTCCTGGAGAGAAGAAAGAAATGGAGAAAGATATGCGTTGATTTCCCCCGCCCCCCCCAGGCTTTTTTGGTCATTCCACAAAAGCCAGAATTGTTTTTGCTGTGTATAACTGAGATTTAGTAATGCTGTTGTTTTTTTGGCTTGCCAGCTGGAGAGACCCAGGAGGGAGTAGCTCCTCTGCCCCAGCCTACCTCTGCAGCCTGGGCTCTTTTCCCAAGGCAGGAATACTTTTCTGGTTATCCCATTCTCAGTAACAGCTCAGCTCGTCTTTTTGCAAAGACAAGAGTTCCTTTTCTGTCACACTCATTTATTTTGAGTAGAGACAGTGAAATCCCAATCTTCTTTTGTGTTTCCATCGGACTGGATGACAGAGCCATCATGTTTGGGGAAAGGAGGTGCTCAGATAAAGCAGCTCTGGGTTCCTGTGCCTGAATTCCCCCCTGCACAGTGCTCTGTCCTCTGCGGTGGAGACACAAGTGTGTAAGGAGGCAAAGTAAAGATTGCTGAGCAGGCTGCAAACTGAGCAAACCATTTCTTAGTTTCCTGCCTTTCTGTTTCCTCCCCAAATGGTAAAAAGGCATGGAACAAGCCATGTGGAAACTGATTTGCATTTCCATTAAAACCAGATAAAAACAGAAGTGAAAGTTAGCATGCAGCTTTTTAGCGAAGCTGAGACAATAACAGCATTGCCATTAGGATCACAGAAAATAGAGGTCAGCACACCAAAAATATTGGGATGTCAAGTAAGTGAAAGTTACGCAGAAGATGACCAGTCCATCCTCTGGTTCACTTTCTGTTTGCATCCTGGCTTGTGCAATTTTCAAGAGTTTTTTTTAGCTATTTGCTTGGGTTTTAATTTTTTTTTTTTGTTGTTGCTTTTTAAACTCATCTAGGTCAGAAATACGGTGCATTCCCTTCAAAAAGTTTTTGCTAAGCATGCTTGGTGTTTAGTGAATAATAATGATCAATATCAGAAAATTAAATCCAAGAGTTGTCTGTTTCTTGTCTAATTAACCGGGAGAATTATCTCCCCGTGTTACAGCCCTCTCAAGCAGGATGAGTGAGGTGCCCACGTAGCTTTAGTAATAACGTGCTACAAGCAGCTCAGAACATGTTTTGATGGCTCTTTAGTATTTTGGATCAGTAATACTTTTTTGGCTGCATCGAATGTGGGGAATGCATAATCTTTTGGAGGAGCCAATTAAAATAATGACTTGGATGGCAAGTTCCTCTCCTTTTTCCTCCTGTGTATGGCTGTACCCTTCCCATCAAAGAAGTTGTATCTTAATTGGCAATCCCCCTGCATCTGCTCACTCTGTCACCCCCTACAGAGAGGCTCAGTGCTTAATTAAAAGGAGTTTGTGTTTGTTTATCTTGGAATTGCACTTGTGCTTTTGTAGAGATTTCAGAGGCAGATGTGTTTATTGAGACCCTGCTAAGTAATTAATCCTGTAATATTATTAGGTTGGGCTGAGTTCACAGGAGATGAGAAGAAACCCCAAAGTTGCCAAACTTAATATGGGTGTTGGAGAGGGACCCTCCAGAGGAGCCAGTCCTCCTCCTGTGAGGGTGACATAACCCCCATGAAATGTGGTGGTTTTGCTGCACCATTCTTCCAGTGTGCTTCTCCTTCTGAAGGAGTGGCTGTTTCTGGAAGTGGCAGGGTAAATCTGTCATCAGAGAAACTTTAATTTGTGGCTACTCAAATGAGATTTACATAGGGAAATGTTTTCTAATCATGAAAAATACTGAAATCAGCAACTCATTTCTTCTAAGCCTGTAGTTTTATAACAGTCTCAAGCCCTTTGGAGTTATGTCTCGTCTTTAAGTCTCTAAATTACTTGCAGAGGACTGCATGCTTTTGTCATCACGGTTTTTGTTAAAATCACCGCTGAAGTGCAGTGGGATCCCCTGAGACAAATGTGAAGTTCTTCACTTGGCTTCAGATACCAGTGGTCTGGAAAATACTGCTTTTCATTTTAAGAGAAAATGAGTTGAATGAGGTTTTTGGGAGCAGCATTTTCCCAATGCCATGGCTTTTTGCTACTTCATATCCTTCCTCTTGTTCTGCCCAAAGGAAGGCACATTGCCAGGGATCCACTGGCTGGACTTTGGGAACTGCTTAGAGAGCACAGTCATCCTGCCAGGCTCCTGCTAGGATTGGACTGACCTTGAGCTGGGAAAGCTGCTCTGTTACCCACATCTTGCCCATCTCTTCTCAGGCCAGATTCTGCTGAGGGGTTCAGCTTCTGCCATGCCAGACATTCTATGGCTTCAGCCCTCTGTGAAGCTGAAGGGTGTTAGTATTTCACACCACTTGGATTTAGAAGATGCTTAAAAGCAGAAGATAAAATGTCTAATCATTCTGAATTGGGTTTCTTCCCCCTCTTTTTCTTTCCCCTGCCGGTTGCTTGTTTGCCAAGGCTGAAATAAAGGCAGTGATGGCGCAGTTGTGACTGGTGGCAGTGGCACATACATATTTCATAAACTCATAAGGGACAGTGTTGGAGTTTATCTTGCATGAAACAATGCTGACATCTCATGATTGGAACCATGCTACATAGATGGGCAAGGAGTAGTCGTGCATAGCTGTGACTGCTCTGGCACGGTTTGAAATGTGGGCAAAGTTAGAAATGTCATTTGAATAGAAAGCTGCTAGTATTTGGGACTGACTCAGTGATGTCCTTTCACAATGACTTGCAGGGCACTTGGCACAAAGCTGTGGTTTAGTCCCTTCTAGACTTTGGCAGTAATGGACCACGAGCACAGCACGCTCAAGGGGACAACAACAAAAAGAAATAGTGAAATTGAATTTATGCTGGTGGTATGGGCCAGAAATAAAGCTGCTGCATAGATTAGTGAGAGTTGTAGTACTTACTCTACCTCCACTGATTCATTAAATACAATGAATCTAAGCAAAAAAGGTCGCTCTCCTGCTTTCCCTTAAGTTCAGAGTGATCTTGCTAAAATGGTCCTATATTGAGCTCTCTGGTGTGTGGTAGGAGCAGGGATTGGAGCATAAAGTAGAAAGTATTTAGATATGATGTACTGTAAGCTGCATTTCTGCTCCCCTGAGCCAGAGAATTTAACTGCATGCCTAATGTAGTTAGTGCAGAGGCAAATCAGTCCCTTGCTGTGCTCACTTGGGTGGGGGAGGAGGAAGTCAGAAATCAAAACATGAATTGCCTGAAATTTTGGTGGTATTTTCAGTTTCGTTTTTTGTTTGATTCCTAGGAATTGGGGGGGGGAGAGGGTGTAAAGAGAAGCTCTTCTGGAGTGAAAGTGCTATAAAAGGAATAGGAAACCATTGAACAAATGGATTTTCTGTTTGCTTTATGCACTCTGCTTTTCAGTTCCATTAGGACACGTTGGACTCATGAAGGTGACCAGCGAAATTGTCTTGACAAAGATTTCTGCAAGGAGATGAAAATAAATAAGTTAGCAAAGAGTGACTGGAAAGACCCTACCAATTACCAGTTCTTCAACCTCCTTACTTAATTTTCTTGTGAGCTAATATGATAGGAGGAGGAGGAACACACCTTCATCGGAATGCTGCACAGGAGAACAGGGTTGCTATTAAAAGCCCAATAATGACTTGTATCGGTTTATGCAGATTTGCTCTGCTGGGTTACTCTGTGCCTGGCACTTGGCAAAGCACAGATAACATTTAAATCAGGCAGTAAGTGTAATTAAGTACTACCCTTCAGCGCATCTCTCCTTTTAAGACATTTTTATACACCGTGATTTAGAATATGACAATTGGGTGAGATTAAAGCAGCAAATTGTGCCTATAAAACAAGCCCTGAGAATAGCAAGGGACTGTAAAATTTTATAAAGGGGAATACAGCACATGTCTCCAATCCGATAAAACTTTTGTGAGCTGGGAGATTAACTGTGAAATACAAATAAGATGATACAGTATGCGTAGCATTCAGATTGTAAATTACTTGTTATTGTAACAACTTATTCTTTCTACCCAGAAGATTTCTTACATAACTTTTCCAGAAAACCTCACCATGTGACTGATTCATTAACTATTACGAGGTGTGGAGAGAAGGTAGGAAGTCAGGCAGCAGCATTGTCCCTGTAGGGAAAGCAGTGGTGTAAATGTAGTGCAAAAGCTCATCTGTGCTGAAACACATGCAGTGAAGCTTGTGATTGGTTTCTTCCTCAGCTTCAATGGAGTTGTATTTGCAAAAAAAACCACCAAAACCTTACCTTATTTCAAATCCTTAATAAGACCCATTGGAAGGTTTTCCTGGGGAACAAAAGTGTTGTTTTACATGAGAAGTCTAAAAAGTTGTTTTCTGTGGGGCTTAACTGTGGCTGGCTGGTTGGGTTCTGCTGCACTTTGAGTGTATCTGAGCATCTTCATCAGCTTCACTTGGGCACACCCGAAAGAAAAGGCTGTGAGCCTTTTAGAAACTTCTTACTTAATTTGTAGCTCTCAAACCTCGTGGACCACAAGTCACCTCAACACATCACACCGAGGTTGTCACTGATAGCAGGTGAAAGGCAGTGACTCCGTGGTACCACTGGTCCCAGAGGCTTCTGCTATTCATCAACTGTTGTGTTATGGCATTGCCCTTCACAGTCTTATTGATCTCACATATTCTCCTTTTCCATTCACACTAATCCTCCCTCATTCAGTCTGGCAATGCTTTTTTTAGATTTTTAAAATTGATTTCTTAATTGCCCTTAATTGATAACTTCATTGTCCTTTATTAAGAGCCACAGAGCCTGAAGATACTCAGCTTAAATGTCTGGTGAAGGCATGCAGAACTCAAAAGCCTGCTCATTTCTTCCCAGCTGTATTAGCTGGAGAGAGAAATTGTGTTGCATTGAGCCCATTGCATGTCAGTCACGTTAAAAGGAAGATTGTGCATGTGGAACTGGGAGGAGGATGATGGCTGGATTTCTTACTGTCTGATATTCTCTGACCACCTTTCCTCTGCATAAAAGAACCCAAACAACTTCGTGACACTTAGTTTTAATGATGTATTATATAAGGAAATAGTAAAACTGGAAGGAGAGGTTTGAATTATTCTGGAGGAGAGTATTACATTTCAGTAATAGGACAGTTGGGTTTTAAAGGCTGAGCATCACTGCATTATGAACAAAATATAAGGCCAAGCCACGGACAAATAGCAGAGTGACAGAGAAAATGGAGAAGAAATAAGTGGGAGCCTCTGGTAAAAATGCAGCTGCAGGGGCAGCCAAGAATTCTGGGGACACATGTCATGTTCAGCCCTTGTTTTGATAGGGGGGATGTTTATATATGTGTGTTGCTTTTATGTGTGACTTCCTTTTGACTTTTGGATTTATTATTCAGTGCCATATTTATGTTTGAGATTGTTTTGATATTGTTAGGGAGATGTCAATACTTCTGAATCAACATTAAAAACATTCTGGTTTATAGAAATGTTGACCTTTTCTTCTTGCTTGGTTTGAAAAGTCAGTTCAAAATGGCAAGATTTTGTACAGAATGGAAATTCCCTTTTCTGTGGGAGGCAGATACAGCCAAAACAGGTGCTCTTGTCCCACCACTGGTCTCATCTTTCATCATGCCTTGTTTTCCTGGGGAAGATGGGAATTTGCTTCTCCAAATCCTGTTGCTGCTGGATATCCAGGAAGGTCCTGGGTGGGTTCACTGCTGCAGCTGCTGCTGCAGTTCCCTCAAATCGCACCATCAGTGTCTTGCTGAATCAAACCAGAACAGTTAAAACATTTCAAAACATCTGTAGGAAGTCATTAGCATAGAAAAGACTTTTGCAAATGGAAGTCCCAAATGTTCTAGGCAGTGTTCTGACAAGCTGTCAGTGAGCAGCGTGTCTCTCCTGATCCCGGTGGGAAGGCAGCTGCCTCTCGCACCCCTGCACCACGGCTGGGTCTCATTTCACACTGGATCTGATCCATCTTGGCCTCCTAAATCTGCCCAGCAGCCGAGTTCATAGCTCATTGAATTGATGCTCAGGTAAGTTTTTCCCCACGTGGTGACATTGATACCAATTTTTGCCCATCCCAGTGTCCACAGTTCTTTGCTTTCTTTGTTTGAGTGGTATGAACGCACAGCCTTTCATTAGGCGTGTTCTAATGGAAGCTTTTGGTGATAGCAAACTGGTCTTTGGGATTTTGCCTCTACTGTTCATATATTTGTTGGTGCCTATGGTCTGTACCAGAGAATTACCCAGCTCACAGTGAACTTCAGGATGAGCTGGACCACAACTGAAACTGCAGTCTGAGAGTTGCCTGCGCTGACTTGCTTGACTGGGACCAGAATCCTGTAGTATTTAATTTTTTTCTCTATTTTTACCCAGGTTTTGCTGATACCTCCTGTTGTTTAATCTACCTTTCAGAAGCATCAGCTTAATTTTTTGCATAAGAACTTGTAGGGAGTTAGCCCAGAAACTAGTGGCATATTTGTTCTATTTGGGATGTGAAGGGCCTCATCTCAAAATTTGATCTATAAGCTGTATTTGACTTATCTGTATACTTTAGTATTAAAATTTGTTTTCTTATTTGAATTGGTTTATAATTGGTCTATTGGGATGGCTGTGCTTGTTGATTAAAAGCCAAAAAAAGCAAAATAATGCATTTTCTTCTCAAAGTAATGCTTATCATTTTTAAACTTTACATTTAAAGGTCCTGAGAGTGAACAAAATGGGCAGAGGTTAAGTATAGTGAATTGCTCTGCTTTAACTTTGGGGAAAATGTGCAGTGTTAGGAATGCCAGTGTTCCACCTCAGGTAGGGATTTGTAGGTCCAACCCTGTTAACATTAATGGGCGTTAAGCAAGCAAATCCGCTGCTCATAGGTGGGGAAAATGGAGCTATTAACTGAGACTGCTGCTCAGCGATGCAAATGGTTATTTTCAGCTTTCCTGAGCAAGCATGTGAGCACTTCTGTGTTTGGGAATACTTTTTAATACTACTCAGCTGCGTTGCTGCTCTGATTGTGACTCCTGTTTGGGCTGAAGAGTTAAATTAAATGCATGAGGGGTGTCCTGTGTCAGCTGGGCCATATGTGGAGATACCACATTACTTATCCTCTTCTACATCAGAGGAGCTTCTGACTTGTGAGTGGTGGACTGATTGAAACTCCACAGTGCTGATGTGTGGGACTGCACCCCAAGTAGCTTTTCCTGCTGCCCTGAAGCCGTCCCCCCCTCAAAGTTGTTTCATGGCTTCTTGAAGCAGTTGTATTGCTTGAGGATAGACTTGGGAAGTGATGGTTCTGAAAAATGTCATTGTGAAATTGTCTAGCATGGTCATTCCTATACATATAGCAGTGATTTGTCAGGGATTCTTGCTTAATTAAGTTAGATCAAGCATAACTATTATATTATTTTAAAAATTTAAGAGGATTAAGACTAAAAATACCGATGGCTCAGGTGTTCTTTGGCTGAAAAGCCAACAGCTAATGTGATTTGTCATTGTGAGCTGCACTTGTTTCATACAAATCATTTTTAGTCTTTCATTCTCTGTAACACTGTAGGTTTTGGCAGGTTTTTATCCTTTAAGATATTTCTGCATTAAATAATGTATTCCATTAAAACTGGAATAGTTTGTGTAGCTTGGTTAATAGTTGATTTGTGGATTAGGTAAATAGGTACAGGAAGTACACATGAGCCATGGTATAAAGTCAAACTTAAGGAAGAAGTTACTCCATTCTGAGATCTGTGCTTTGAAAGCTTCTGCATTAAACGTTTGTGCCTCTCCCCAGCCCAGGAAAAAACATTCCATGTTTGTGGGGGTTTTTTGTTTTTTATTTTTTTTTTCTCCCAAAGTATCATGTGATGGTGGAGATGAAATTTTTTCTGAGTAATTCCCTTTACTGTCTGCATTTCAGTGATAAAACCTCTACTCAGTGCTAGCTTGTGAATCCATTGAAGTCACCAATAAATCATTTCTTTTAAATATCTACTTTATTACTTAACGGTCGTGCTAAGACTGAATTCTGTAATCATATAAAAAACATATTATCTGTTTCTGGGGAGAACAATGGCAGCAAAATGGGCTGCTGGATCTTCTCTTCAGGGCTCGATGCTGCTGTTAGGGACTGGATTCAGAGGAAGGAAAGGAAGCACAAATGAGCATGGTATTTGCATCCTTAATAGTCTGCTTTTCTATCTTACTAAATAAGAGAAGTCAAATGTTAGTTGAGGTATTATGATATTATCGTGTATTACCTACCTACCACTACAAATTAAAGTGATATTGTTGTTCTCTCATCTCTTCTGAAGAAGCTGTGTTTGGAAATATGGGTCATTAAAAGCCCAGAAAGTAATCCAACAACCCAGACAAGTGTTTTGGCACACTTGGGTTTCCTGGACTTTATTAACACTAGTTGTTACCTATCATATGAAGACAAAGTTATTTTTACCTTGGAATCACTGATGAACAAATCATGGACTAACTCAGCAGTGCTGGGTTAATGGCTGGACTCGATCATCTTAAGGGTCTTCTGCCACGTAAAGGATTCTGTATCTGTTTCAAATGAGTCCCTCTTTAAACGACTTTCCCGTAAGATTGAAGGCAAACAGCAGTAGGTCTGGAGAAGCATTGGCCCACTATCTCCTGTGCAGTTTTTCTGAAAAAACATCCTTGTTACGTGCAAGCAAAGCATCATCATCTTGTACGTTTTTACATTTGAACACCTTTATGCAGCTATGTCTGGGCAATGAGACTTGGGTGGAGAGAAGAAATAAAGTACATCTCATCTCAGAGAAGCCTTGGAATGTGAGATGATGGAAGACGGATTACGTGTATTGGGAGAAAGAAAGCTCAGTGGAAGGTCATTTTGGAGTTTACAGCAGTGACATCAAACCTTAAGAAGGAAATTCTTTCTTGTGCTGTGTGCTTGCTCCTCAGTCTGTGCCTCTCTGAAGAGGCATCTGGCAGAGTGAGCATCATCTGGGTGTCTCTGCAGGTCTTACGTGCCATCGAGAGTGAGCCACTAGCATAGGACCAATATTGAAAGCCTCAGCAGTATGGATGGCTCAGATGGGTTTCCTGCCTGGAGAAGTCTGAGAGAAGAGTGCAGCAGGTTATCTGTTTTGTCGCTAAGCCATACTTATTTCCTGTGTGGAGGTGTATTTCATAATCTTCAGCTGAAATGTGAAGTAAAACTGCACCTACGGTTGGTTCAAAGTAAATGGTTATTTATTATCATCATCACTGCACTAGGGCTGAGTGGTCAACATTTCTGGGAAGTAACATTTGGTTAAAAAAATCCTCTCCTGGATGTGTTGAAGACTGAGTCAGTCTAGCAAAAGCCTTAGTGTGTCTGTACTTAATTCTGAATCAAACAGACCAAACTATTCCTTCTTCTCTTTATCAGTGTTGCTATAAATTAAATGAGTTGTTCTTGTCTAATCGTTGGTGCACACAGGCATCAGGTGTTCTTCCTCCTCATCTTAGTCACTTTACACATTTGATGGTGGTTCTTTCATGCTTTCCTGGTCTTCTCTTTTCTATGCTGCTTGTTTGGTTAATTGTTTCATTTAACATGAACTAGCATGTTGGTGTGTTTGGAGTGCCTTCTGCTGTGCTTTCTGTGGTTTGACCCTGTTTAATGAGCAGTACATGAAACGGAACACTGTGTGCCATCCAAAGTTGCCTCAGTGCTTAGGAGATGTTTTGACATGAAACATGGCTTAGATGACTCCTGTGTAGTGTTTGTGGTAGTAGCACTTTAAAAAACTGTGATCCTAAGCACTGCGAAGAATTTGAGCTGTAGTAGTCCAAAGGCACAATATTGCACATTCTTTAGGCAGGAGAGGGTCCCCAGAAACTTAAACCTCAGGTGGGAGGTTGGGTATGTCTTTTAAATCCAAGTACCTGTATGTTTTACTCAATACAGAAAAACTCACTGGGCAGTTCTGCTGTTGGGTTTATAATTTCCACTTGAGCCAGAACATGGTGTTCTAAAACACATCCACCCTCTGCTTAAACCAATGCCATGAAGAAACATTTCCAAAAGGAGCCTTTTAAAAAAGGGGAGGGGACGACATCCCATCCTTGCTGTTATTCAGAGCCTGTCTGTACCCTGTGGGGTTGCGCAGGACAACTGGCAGTGTGTTAGCAACTACACCGATCATAAACTGAAGAGAAATGGACATTCTTGAGCCAAGAGAGCAGAACTGCAAGTATGTTTATTTTCAGAGGGATCATAATGCCAACTGGCAGAGCAAACTTGGCTAGGTGAAGGGTCTGGTGCGGCTGCAATAAAACACAAGGATACTGAATTTAGCAAAGGAGCAACAGGAATTATCACTGCTATTGTTTCTGGGGAGTACAGATGCAGTCTGGCATTTTATCAGCATAATCTTAGTTTCAACTTCATGAATAAAATTTAATATAGGGAGCTTGGAATAGCTGGTGCTGGATTTATACTCAGAGTGCAGGTACATTTAATTTCAGTAAGTACATTGTGCTCCTCCTCATCATTTGTGTAATTTGAATGTTAACTGTTATTTAGCCGTCAGGTTTAGATCTTTCATAGAATTTCTCTGGCATAAATTATATGTTATGATATTTTTTTCCTGTGTAAGAGTCTCCTCAAATAGAAACATGGATTAGTTTTTGAACTCCTGGTGAAATGTCTGGGTATGTTAGATGGGCAGAATTGGTGCAGTAGCTCGTTTATCAAAGATTGGAATCATATTGTGAATTTTTATTCTTACGTTTTGTCAATAATTTGGACTTGTCTGTGGGTAATGCAGGTCTGCACAGTGGCAAGTAAAGACTGGATGGTGACAGGCTTGCAGTGCTCTGTGCCATCCAGATGAATGGGCATGGCACGACCCGCTGCTGATGGGGAATTTGCCATCTCTGGTGTTGGAGGGTGTTTCTGTGCAGGGCACTTGCAGGCTGGTTTAGGGATGCTGCTCTGGGATTAACTGGAAGGCAGCTCCAGTCATAACGAACCTGTCACAAGCTGAAAACTTGGCTCCAAGCTGCTGCTTAAATCTATTTCCAAATTCACAGTGGTTCTGCAAAACTCTAAATCCCACCGATTTGCCTGGGTGCGTTCTTCTGCAAAATTTGAGTGAGCTTGCTCCCTGAGTCAGTGGAGCTGAGCAGATTGCATGAGGATGAGACACCTGGCTGGATCTCCTCCAGAGCAAGAGGGCTGAATCCTGGCAAAGTTTCCCACGTCTTCAGTGGGGAAGTGTTGAATGCTCAGGGAGTTTGCTGCAGTTCTGTCCCTCATTAAAAGGGATAGTCAGAAATAGAGGGAATCTGCTCATGCACTGGAATCCCAAACAGAACAACTTCACTGTCCTAAAGAAAGGAGAATTGCAGACCCTGAAGGCAGAGTGGTAATCTTTAGGAAGGATAATCAGCTTTTGTGTTAGCCATCATCAGCCCAGAGGGGAACAGTATTTGCAGTTCACCTCCACTTCAGCCAGTAGGTATCAGTGTATGGATTTAATTGTAGTTCAGTTGATGAGAACATTAGATAACTGAAGAGCCTGTAGGTACAACTCACACATTTCAGGTTGAAAGAGCAGGTTTTGTAAAATTCTCACCTAGCCGTTCCTACCTGGCAAGTTCTGTAAAATATTTTTAGACTCTTAAAGACTTCACACTGCTCTTCATATGTGAGAAAATTTCTTTAAGCAGACCATTTTCCTACTGATGGCTACTCCATGGCACTCTGCTTTCAGTTCCAAAATGCACAGGACTCAAAAAATGCATTTTAACCGTATTTCATATGTTTAAAATTGATTATTGGTACCTTTGAACATTCTGGAAAAGGACTTTCCCTATAGTGCACACAGGGCAGAGAAGAAAAATATCTGACAACGAAACGTTCCTGTGAACCCAGTGACAGTACGTGGTGTTTGGTTTTGACCTCTTCCAACCTTCATCCCTGTGCTCTTACCTTTCTTTTAGATTCTCGTCTTTTCTTCAGTAAAGCTCATCGTAGGAAGAGCTTTGGAGGAAATCTCTTTTGTAATGTAGATCTTTGAGGGCTGGGAGGGAAGTGGTGTGGGATGTGTGCCATAGTGGAAGATCAGCTCTGGGTTCATACCAAGCTTGCAGTCCTTTTTAACCCTGTGAGTTACTGGGTTTCACAACTCAGTGCATATGGACATCATGCTTGTATTTAATGTCTCAGCCTGTGAGAGGTTGGAAATTCTGTACTGGAAGGTCATTGCTCATTATACTTATTTATGATTGTATGGTGGAGCACTCTTCCCCCTGCAGTTACTGCTCGTTCTGTCATACTGGCATCCACGACCAAGATCTTTGTTTCCTTGTGCCAAGTCTTAACCCGGTGCACACTGAGAGATGCTTGCTCCCTTTACAATGTCCGTGGGAGGAGTTGTGGAGAAGAGGCCTTGCCCAAAGCTGGTTATTGGCAAAGCCAAACCCCTTCCGTTAGGGAATTCACTTGTGCTGGTGACTGTGGGAACATGTGGAAAAGCACCATGGCCAGAGAGCAAAGCCCCTTTATTGAGTGAGTCACTGATTCCCCATGAGATGTGTTAGATGCACAGCTGTCCTTCAGCCTGACAGCTCCACTGACAGTGTACTGTGTTTTCAGCTTGGTGAAGGGGCAGCTGCTGCATCTCCCAGAGTCCCAGTCACAGCTCAGGGATCAATCCCAGGGAGGGAAGGGGGGGGGTTTGGTGCAGTTGTAGGTCCCTGTGTAGATCCCAGCCCAAGGGGATCTCTCCCATGCCCTATGTTCCACCAAGGTCTTTTTGTTCGTGCTGCACTTTGATTCCCTGCCTTTTGGCACGCTTAAATCAAATTAAAGGCAAGAGCAGGGTTCCAGCAGACTTCTGGTTTAGGTCTGGTCCTTCATCATTTACAGTCTAAAATCCCCCGTAGGAAACTAATGCTTTATGTAGACCAACTGCAGTCCCATTTGCTACACAGATAATAATAAACCCTGAGATTAGTGAAGGTTCTTTTCTGAATTAAAAGATCACTTTGGGAAAAGCTGTCTGTCATCACTTGCTGTTGTGCATAGTGTCTTTTCCAGCTTGGATTTCTGCCAGAACTCTGGCTTAGGGCTTTCTCCTGACCCTTTACAGGTTCTTGTTAGTGTTGCTTGGGTGCATGAAGAAACTGCAGAGTGCTCTTTGAGGGGGGGGTGGGATTAATAAACTGTAGTAAGAGAGAGTCCAGTAAAGGTTTGGTTTAATGGGACAGTATTGAGAAATGGAATAATTCTTGAATTGTGGGTTGCTTTCTTTTAAATGTGGCTGTAGTAACTTGTTATGCTAAGAATTCTTCTCTCCCCCACCTTTTTTTTTTTAACTTATTATAGATATGGAGCACAATTTTCAAACCTAGACCCAGTTCAGTGTAACAATTCCTTGGATAAGTATCTGGCCTCTAAAAAAAAAAAAAAAAAAAAAAATTTCAACCCCCTCTTGTGCTGTTTAACATGTAAACCGACTTTGCCCCTCAGCTACTTCCCTGGATCTTTACCCTGGGGCAATGCTGCAGTTTTGAATCTAAGAGAACATTGAATGTTTTTTCCTTTCTAGAAGAGATGTACCCATCCCTGACTGCACAGGCCATGAATCATGCATGAAAGTTTATTTGCTTGTTTGTGGGAGGGATCTTCACTTCCCATTCAACGTTGGTCTTACCCTTTCTCTTGCATGTGGCCCTTTTTCATCTCCTCTTTTTTGTGCACCTGAGCACGACATGCATTCACTTTCCTTTGGCAATCAGGTGGATTTTCCAACCTCTGTGTTTCACTCATTCCTGAATTTGGCTTGATACACAGTTTTTCATCTTAACCTGTTGTTGAGGGCACTGAACCACTGTGGTGGTGTTGAGCAGCAGACGCGGGGCAGAAGTTCCATTCCCCCACAAAGGAACAGAGGTGATTGAAGAGCATCTAACCAGTGAAAGTGGGAAAGGGCTGTGGATGCAGGTCCTGCCTTCACAAGAGATTCTGTTATTTTCTATTTGGCCTCGTGACCAGTGCACGTTGCAGGCACTGGTACACCCCTGAATATCAGATTGATTGACTTCTTGGAGATTCACCTGCATTCCAGCATATGGAACCAGCACCTTTTCATTTAGGTGCCAATCTTAGCTTCAGTGTGGATGAGGGGATTGGAGCCAAATGAATTGGAGAAGGTTTTTTTTAGTATGTGCAGAATTAGTTTGATTGATCATATTTGACACCAGTCAGGGAAGAGAGAGGTACTCAGGCTGAGAGAGCAAGAACACATTCCAAGTGGGTTTTCTCTCCTGTATTCTCTGAATATGATGAATATTTTTTCCCCTCAGCTGTCATAGTCTTCTAATAAATGCTTTTCCTCCATTAAATTTTTAAAAATGAGATTCTCTCTGTAACAAAATCCACAGTTTAAAAATAACTTCTGTGATGTACCAGTTTCAAAGCCTGTGGAGATGGTGCTGGAAGATGCTTCTAATCTAATAATGAAATGTGTATAGCACACATGGAGAAGAGAGGAATAGCTGGAATCAGCTTATTTTTCTTTTCTTGTTTTCTTGCTTCTTCAGCTATTTCTGGTATCTACCCCTTTTAATTGTGGGACAGAGCTGAGGAATGTAGAATTGTAGCTGTCAGAAAAACTAGAAGAAAAGGTCTGTTTCTATAATCTTGTAGCTTCTTCTGTCTCAGAAGCCTGCTGGAATCACTACATCCTCATTTCAGAAAAGAACAGCATAGTCTAACTGCTGTCAAATGTTCAAGCTTTCCTTTCCCCAGCCCTCACTCAGAACATGTTTTCAGCTCAGCTAGGGATGTTATTACTAACTGATGAACAAACCTGAATACTGAACGTGGCGAACGATTGACGTTTTTAAAGTTAATCATAGAAACTCTTCATCCAGCAGCTGCTGAGGCTGCTCTGGATGCTGATACCCCATCTGATGCCAGCCATGAAGAGCCTGTACAGTGTCAGCTCAAGACAAGTGGCTATAAGATGGCAAAAAAGAAATTTAATTCTTGTGACACTAGGTCATCATTTGTGTTGAGCAGATTTTCTTGGCTGGGAGACTAACAGAAGACACATTCCTGCTAATACCTGCATGCTCTGAGTGCTGTAGTTTGAAGAACTCCTCTTGCACAAAGCTTAAAACAGCACATTAATAAGAAATTATCCGACTATTTGATCAAATTGCAACAACTGTTTTGATTTTTCCTTATTTTCTCATTTTGATATATTTCTGTATTTCTGGAGAAAGAAATATGATTGCTAACTGCTTTGGCACAAACGGTGGGGGTTTAGGTGCAACTTGTAATATTTAGGATGAGCAAAAAAGCCATTGCTACATTTAGAAATGCAATTCATTCAAGAAGAATTAGGCTCCTAACCCCATTTGGAAAGACACTTTGATTTTTGAAGCCTTGCTGGATGCCTACACTGCAGGCTCTGCTGTGGCTGTCACCATTCTGTGCTCTGCTGACACACAGCACTGACACCTGGCCTCTGGTCCTGTTTTTTTGACCCAAATCTAGCACTTTACTTTTTGAATAATTCAACATATCTACTAGATGTAGATGTGAATTTTCTCAAGCTCCCATCTTGCAGCAATGGCAGAGTTGAGTGGAGGAGTCCAGACTCCTTTCACTCATCCTCAGGGTTTGTGGTGGGACAGCCCAGTCCCATGAAGTAGCAATTTTTTCTTCTTGAAAGCAGAATTTTATGTTGGTTTTGTTGCTGTGACTTGGTATGATTTGCTTTAGCTGGGTTACTATTACTTTTCAGGCTGCTCCAATTCTCTTTTGTTTCTTTGGATTTTGAAGATGTCTTTTGCTTTCTAAGATCTTCCCTTAAATATGGGATGTTTTCTGCTGGGTGAGGTCACTTAGCAGAGAGCCCTGTCAGTTCTCACCCTGCTGGGAGCACATGCTACGTCAGGGGCTCTGGGTTTAAGTGCTGTTTACACACATTCAGATCTACTGACCCTGCAGCACACAAGTGTGAAGAGGAATTGAAAGGGTTACATTTGTGCTTGACAGTGTGGGTTTTTAGCATGCACCAAAATGAGCTGCTTCTCTGAGAACGGGTGATGTTGGGACACAAACCCTTACAAATCCCAATGCCTTCTAAGGTAGCTATTTGCCCCTTAATTCTCATTTTGATGAAAACTGCCCTATTATGAGGAACAAGTTTATTAGTGACCCTCTTCCAGTACTGTGTAATCCCTTCATCTGTATTTAACTTTAATCTGCTGAGATGTTTGAAAAGTATTTTGCTGGAGTGGTGATAAGACAGGAGGCTTTTAGATAAAGTTCCAAGTGGTTTTTCACCTTTCACAGAGCCTTGCTGGATGTAAGGGCTAAGGGTCATTAAGAAAGCAAAGGATTTTTCGACTATCCCATTTTTACTTTTAAAAGTGTTTCTCTCAATAAAGCAGTGGGCTGTACATCTATTAATAACATCCCTACATGGAAACAAGTGCTCAGTTACGCCTCAGTTAGAGAGGACAGATCAGCTTTTTTGAGGTTTGCCTCCTCCTGTGAACTCTGTTTGACACAATCTGATTTAATTTGTAATAGCAAAGACTTTCAGTTGTTAATCACATCAATTCTGGGGGCCAGCAACTTTGAGGTTGTTAATATATTCAATTGTATTTATGAGCCTAAATACCTAGAAGGAGCTCAAGTACAAATCCCATGAACCCCCCCAGTGGAAAAAAAGAAAAATCATCAAAACCACAAAGCCTTGCCTTTGCCATGCAGAAAATGTTCCTTTGCTATACTTCTACACATGTCCTAAACTATTCTTTGTATTTAAAATTATCACTTTAGTAAAGTCCCCATGTGGTAAAAAAAGCCAAAACCAAAACAAAACCCAAAGAACTAATCCTAGACATCAGGGTAACAAATCTGCAGGATTAATACATATTTCTGAATTTCAAACTTTATAATTCAACATTTGTAGGTTATTTGGTACTTTTTTTTCTGGCCACACTGAGCATCTTTATTCAACAACTTCTGTCAGAGTGGCATTTGCTGAGCACTTTCAATAGTAGCGACACTGTTTTATTTCTGCCCTGGTGTTCTGGGACCACATCTTGGTGTTCAAGGCCACATCTTCCAGGAATTTTATACAAGAAGCAACAGAAAAGAACACTTATCTAACAGAGCCACAACTTCGCTGTCAACTATAAAAGAAGAGCCAACAGATTCTAACTTAGATTAAAAGTCAGCTGCGAATAGAGGCAAATATTCCTGTAGGCACAGGGCATCTCTCTGAAGAGAAATTGTTGAAAATGCAAATGGCTGAAAGAGAGTTCAGTGTGACTGCCTTGTGTTTCACAGGCGCTGTGGTTTCGTATGCCCCAGGTCAGCTCTCAGGAGATTTACTGCCAAGACTTCTGGAAGACCTACGGCAACTTTTCAAATGCCCTCTTCAGAATCCTCCTGTTTGCTTTGTGGGCAGAGTCACTCTTGTGAAGGACTCCTTCAGGGGCCTGGATAACAGATACCAGCATGGCCCCCTCGTGCAGCCTGACAGCCCAGGGCAAATACTAGAGAAGAAGAAAAGCATCTTACTGTTATTGTCATCATTATCATTATTTTTTAAAAAATTATTATTATCTTCCAGCTCAGAGCTGTGACATTATCTCTTCCAGTTGTGAAGGCGTCCTTGACAGGCCATCACATCTTAATCACGCCAAACATCATCACCATAGCTCTTGTAAGTAGGCAGGGGCTAATAATGAGTTCAGACTCCATTGGGGGGCCATCAGCTGGATGAAGAACAATTGACCTTTCAGGAAGAGCTGTACAATTAGAGGCAAACTAGATAAAAGTACAGACAAGGTAGAGTGGAATTGGAAAGCAGCATATTTGCATCAGATAAGAACAAGAGGATGCTGGGACTTTGGTTCTCTCTATCTTCAGGCAGAGAAAATCCATCTGAAATCTACTTTTCAGGAGGTGGGTTCACCACAAATGTATGCTCAGAAGAGTGTGATAAAATTAATGACTGTCCTCCTTCAGTTTGATGATAAATCCACGTGCCAGTGGAGAAACCAGTCACACACACACCATTAAACTCCCTCTTCTTACTGGCTTAACTTGACAAAACAGTTTCCTATGTCCCTGCTTCACATCCAAGGCAATCTAGAAGTTCACAGAGGTTTACTGAAAATTGTTACTCGATTTTGTGCCTCCTGTTTGCCTCACATTTCTTGCTCAGGGCATGGCAAATGAGGATAGCTTTTAGGAGGATGAGCATAAGGAGATCAGAGTCAAAGCATGGGAAGCTGAAAGTTGGAATCTCCAGTTGAGAGACTGAGGTTTGGCACAATGTAAAGGCCAAATTCTCTGACCTGAGCAGGGGCTATT
Source organism: Corvus kubaryi (assembly GCF_017639235.1). Taxonomy (NCBI): domain Eukaryota; kingdom Metazoa; phylum Chordata; class Aves; order Passeriformes; family Corvidae; genus Corvus; species Corvus kubaryi. The sequence continues at coordinate 1,147,755 of NW_024582082.1, read as the reverse complement.
GCTGTCTTTCAGAGACTGTTGTGGTCCTGGGCTGGAAAAAGGAAAGGCAGGAGAAGCAAACAGCCAGCAGAGCGTCTTCCTGATAGGTGAGAGCAATTCTACCAGCAGTGCTTAACGAGCAGAAAAATCATTGATTAGCTTAGTAGTGGGCAGACTAGAGAAGAAAAGCTCTTGAAATGAGACTTAGAGCAAAATGTTTGCAATATACCTTTAAAGTCTGTTTGGTTTTTGATCCTGAATTTGAGGAAAGAAAAGGAAAGGGATAGTTCGAAGCAGTGGTCTGATGCCTTGAGAGATTTCAAGTCGAAGTGGAGGGGCGGAGGGGCAAAGATGGAGAGAGGTTCACAAATACTATTCATGACATTTTATCTCAAAATGTCAAGTGCTAAAGCTCTGGAAATATGCTTACATGGTACATGCAGCACTGCATAATTGAAGCCCCATGAGAGTTAAGGAAATCTGTACTTTGTGGCCTTTATTTGTTTAAAAAGAAAAGCTTTGTCAACACTGTATGTACTGCTGAGTACATACGGCACTAAATCTCAGTGCAAAGTGGCGAGATTTCAGGGATTGAGCAGAGATGTCCCCTATGGCACCATTCCCTTTGATCTCAGAGATTAACCTTTGGCAGCTTTTGCCCTTACTTCACATCTGTCCTGTCCTTTGCTGAATTCCTGGGTACAAACACTGATGCCATTTTGCTCTGAAACATATCTGGAAGATATGTGTTTAGTTGGTACATGTAAAAAATGGTGAAAATGCTTGTCTTTATCACTGTGGAAATGTGCATCGCTAAGTGTTGAAATGTTAAACCAAGAAGTCTGGAAGGGTCCTAGCTCAGCAATCTCTCCCAGATACAAAGGAGTCTCTTGCTTCCTCAGCTCTTTGGCATCCCACAGAAACGTGCCCACATTTCTACAGGAGTGCCCCTGAGAGAGTCTGGCCTGGAAAGTGGTTCTGGATGCTCCCCACTTGCTCACGTTTTCCCAAGACTTAACTGACCCCTGCACCATTCTTAGATAGACACTCCCTTCCAGAAACATCACTGGGCTGTTGGCAGGAATCGTATTCAGAGAAACAAACATCTGGGACACGCTTCCCTGGTATTGGAAGAAAGCCTATTTGTGTCAGCTGCATTTGAAAGATTGTTCCAGAACAGTTCATCCGTGCGTAAAGTCACCCATAGAATTCTGCCAAGGCTGAGGAGCTCAGGGAGATCTGCTGGCACCAGTGGCTCTTTCATCCACCCAATTTTTCCAGGGTACTGGAGGTCAGAGAGGAGCTGATATGTAACTTGCTTGTCTGAACCTGTTCTTCTGCCTTGTTTAGGGTAGCTGGTGAGTTTTCACACTGAACTGAACTTCCAGGGACAAAATATCGATCCTGCAGAGTTGAAATGGGAGAACAGAGCTCCTCACCCTGCAGTTTGCCCTATGCAGAAGTCTGAGATGAACGGTGGGGAGCACTTGTTGCAGGCTCTCCCCTTTGGAAGCTCTTCAGCATTAAAAATCACAGGTACACCTTACAATGGGCCTTCCTGGTTGTTTATCTTTAGATAATTACACAGCAGGGGCTATTTTTTTTCCTCTCTTTTAAGGAAAGTACTGTGGGAGTCACTTTGGTTTCTTTGAATTCGATCTTTGTCAGCTTTGGGGGAAAAAATACATTTTCTCTTAGTCAAAGTAAATTAGGTGTATTCATCATAGCAACTCAGAGGATTAAGCAAAATTACTGAGGGTTTTTTCCTCAAGGTAATGATTTAAGTGCTTTGATTTTGTTTTGTTCATATCCTGAGGAAAAAAAATGATGACAGTAGAAGAAAATCCCTTTAACTGTTCTTTTCCATACAGTGTATGCTTCTGTATGCCTGGCAGAACTTGCCTTATGCTAACCTTTTCCTTCTAGTGCTCTCCTTAGAAATTTCACTTCTCAAAATTTTAAGGCTCTGTGTGTATTTGTATGTATAGATGTATGTATATATATGTATGCCAACACATAAAACCAAAATACATTGTATAAACATACATATGTTTATATAAAACTATTTTTATGTACGTGTGTGTATATATATGTACACACACGTATAAAAAATAAAATAAATGCTGGCTTTCCCTTTGAAAGTTGCTTGCTTTCAGCTTCAGCAAACTGGATTGAATTACAACTCAATTGAATGCACTTCTGTAGCACCTTCCCTCAGGGATCTAAACCAATTTTCTCACCATTGCTAAATGCTGAACTTCCCCTGTTCCCTCGCAGAGTAAGTAGGATGCTGCTATCTGTGCTCTAGGGTAGGGAAATTAAGAAAAGTGTTGAATGCAATATACTGGAAGAGAAAGTGATAAGATACTTAGCTGTTGGTTTGGAATATTGTCATGTGTTCACACAGTCATACTTTTCTGGGAGAGTGAAGCCTTGCAAGGTGTAACTTTAGTATGAGAAAATGAAGGGCAATATTGACCCCTTTAGCAGCAGTGTAACTGCGTGGTTGGTCAGTTGGGCACAGCTTTGGGATAGAGCAGGAACAAATGGGTAAAATCAGGAAGGAACAGTAAAAGGCGTTTTTGAGAAATACGGAGTGTGCTTCTTGACTTGACCCCTGGTCTGTTTTAGCTTGACCAGTCACAGTGTGAACTCCAGCTTCTGAAAAAAGGCATTTAGAAGTCAACTCAGCAAGGAGAGGGCAAGAAAATAGCTGCAGTTCTCAGGTGCTTGTCCCTTGTAACCTCTGGCCAAGGCCAAGGGAGCTGCTGCTGTACTGAAAGCGAGTGAACTCTGCTCGTATGTCACATCTGACGTAAAGAGTTGAATTTATGGTGACAAGGACAGAAGATTTGCCTCCCAGAATTTGTTTGTGTTCAATTTCTTGCATGGCCATTCTGCGTGTGAAACAAAGGGAGACTGTGACGGTATTCACCATCCTTTGGTGATTCCACAGTGGTAGTGTTCCTAATAAACTGTAAAAAGAAAGCTGACTGCAGGAAGGTTGGTGGCTAGGTTAATATACACTGTAGTGGAGTCATTTAAAATAATCCAAGCAAAGAAAGGAGATTTATATAAAAGTACAGTTCCATTACTTGTGCCTCTGGCACAGTAATGTCTCATCTAGCATAGCAAAAACCTAACAACATTATTCTTGTTTCTCTTTGTAACATCCATAGCCTTTAGTACTGCTTTCCTTTGTTAATTTTCGAAAGACTAGTTGTTAATTAAAAGACATAATTGACTCAAAGGCAAGTCTTGACTGAAAAGAGGTCAGAGAACATGGCAGGAGTCTTGTGTTTTGGGGTTTTTAAATTATTTTAGAAACAACATCTAATTTTGAGCATGTCAATATCCAGTTAAAATTTTGATGAGTGGTATGCAAGCTCCCATAGATGTCTTCATGGCAACGGTAATTTTTCTTATTTTATTAGCTGGAACAGTAGGGCAGGTCTGATTTTTGGATGAGTGAATGAAGTCCACTTTGAAGCAAGGAAAGCAGACTCGAAGTAGTTAGGTTTTTGTTTCCTTCCTCCTCTTTTTTTCCCCAGAAGACTCAAGATCAGTCGTTAAACACCACAGGTCTGGCAGCACATTTAAACCCACTTCCTTTTACACCTTTTGTAAGGGTTTAGCACCTGGTGAGCATGGAAGTAGTTACTGCTTAGCAAAGTCTGGCTACTTGCTTTGGTACTGAAATAGAAGCAGCTTTCTTCTAAAAATCCATCCCAAAGGGCCAAGACTAAAGTGTTTTGTATTCCCATTACTTTGAATGGAAATTTTTCCATACTAAGGAGTTTGGCATTGGGATTGCTTAGAGAGCCAGGCACTTCTTAAAAGAAGGAGGTCCATTAATTTCGATTCTGCTAAGTGTGTATTCTTAATTGCACTAAGTCAATGTACCTAAAGAGATCAGAGAAAAGAACTGATCCAGAAGGGGGGAAACCTGTTATTGTGTGCTTTGAAGCTGTGGGATTGAGTGACCACATCATCTTGGCTGTGACTTTCAGATTGTTAAAGTGAATGTATTGCTTTTAAGAGATACGTGGTATAATTAAGGATTAATCAGGGCCCTTCATTTTGCATAACTTTCAATTGTGTAGTCAAGGCTTGTGTGTATAATGGATGGTTTTTATTTTCTTTCTTCAACTTATCTTTGCTGACTGCACCTCTTTGCTCCCTGATGTCTGTAAGCTCTAATAAATTGAGGAGTTTAGGCAGACAGTTCCTTAGGCAAGAGCTCTCCCTTGGCTGGTGATGGTGGTGAGACCTGCCTAGACTATAAAAGGCTCAGAAAAGGGGACAAGCTTTTGGCTGGAAGGCATAAGGGAAGTGTAACAACTTTTACATCCCTCCTTCTTCTCTTTTCTTGGATATTTAATTGGCATTAGGAAACAGAGCAGGTCATTGGATTAATAAACAAAAAAGAAGTACTGTTTGAGTCAGAGATACCCTTAGGAAGTCCCCTGTTGGTAGAGCTTGTACTGATGTTATGAATTCCAAGATATTCATTGGTTTTAGAAATAGTTTAGGTGTCAGAGTGATGTGATAAATCAAAAACCTGAGCTCTCATCCTAGAAAAGATGCTTGCCCACGTATTTGCAGAGAGCAGACTGAAGATGTGAAGGTTTGGATTTGAATGCACAAAGAAAGCTCACCAAACAAATAAAAAGACCACCGTGGCTTTCATTCCCGTGGTGTATCTGTCTTGTATAAATACCCGGAAAGAACTGGCTTATAATTTTGTGTTTATTAAGAGAATATATCTTTCACCAGCTCCTGTTTCCTTGCTCTCAAAAGCATACTGAACTCATTCTTAATGCCATGATATTACAGGTCAAACAAGGGCTCCTGTATAACACAATCCATTGTAATTTCCCAGGCACTATCTGCATCCAGCCAACAGCTTTCAGTTGACTGGAGAACTTGGTTTTTTCCCTGTGTTTACCTAGAGACTTGTCCCTTGAAAACATGGTCAACAGCTGCCTCTCTCTTTTGTTTATTGTTTCCTCCCTCCTCCCAATTTTCAATGTTATCTACTGGCCTGTGACTTGAAAGGGAAAGGGCCAAAGAGATGAGAATTGCTGGACTCGATATCCTCATAGAATTACCAGCACTGTGGTCTTGGGAGGAAGAAACATGATTCTCCCTTTATCTTTACAGAGAAGAGAGGATCCACACAGAGTCAGAAAATGGTTTGGGCTGAAAGGGATCTTATAGCTCATCTTATTCCAGCTCCCATGCAATGGGCAGGGACACCTTCCACTATTCCAGGTTGCTCCAATCCCTGTCCAGCCTGGCCTTGGACACTTCCAGGGATGGGGCAGCCACAGCTTCTCTGGGCACCCTGTGCCAGGGCCTCACCACCCTCACAGGGAAGGATTTCTTCCTATCTCAGCTGAACCTACCCTCTTTCAACTGAAAACCATTACATAGCCCCATCATTATTTGCTCTTTTACAAAGTCCTTCTCCAGTGATCTGAGTCCCTTTAGGCACTGGAAGGGACTTGAAGGTCTCCCCAGAACCTTCTCTTCTCCAGCCTGAACAACCTCAACTCTGTCAGCCTGTTTTAACAGCAGAGGTGCTCCAGCCCTCTGGATCATCTTCATGGCCTCTTCTGGACTGACTTCAACAAGTCCATGCCCTCCTATGCTCAAGAGTAACCATCCGTAGACAGGACAGATCAGTTAAAATTTCTATCTCGTTGCCACAACGTTACTTTCAATATGCTGTCCAAAAAGTCAGGATTACAAACCAAACAGAGTAGAGGGAGCAGCAGTGGCAAAAATTAAAACCCTGTGGTTGGGTCCCTCAGGCCATTCCTGCCTTGTTCTCCTGCTGCACAGGGAAGGGAGCACGCTCCTTGTCCATGGGAGATGAGGTAAGAAATGATGGGCTTCAGTTGCAGCAGGTGAGATTTATTTTCATGACAAAAACTTTCTAGGATGAAATACTTCAGTAGATTGCTTATGGGGGTTGTGGCAACTCCATCATTGCAGGTCTTTAAGAATATGTTAGAAAAACATCTGTCAGGAATGATACCTGCAGAGCTGCTCCTGCCTTGGGGTATGGGGATGGAATAGATGACCTCTGGAGGTCCCTTTCAGCCCTGTGTTCTATGAGCTCTAATCCAGGACTTTTCATTACTCATCCCTTGAAGCCCCAAAGGTGACAGGACTATCACACTTCATTTTTACCCTTACAGAATCTTTTTTGCTGGGTAGTTTTTACTCATTCAGTGGTGCTGGCTTCAGTTACATTTGTCATGTGATTCTGTTACAGCCTCTATTTATTAATTTTTTTTGCAGTCCATGCCCTCTAGGCTTTTTGTCTTTGTTTCTTAAATGGATTTCACTCAGTTCAAAGCCTTCTGAAAACAGAAGTTGCTGAAAACCTAGTTGCTTTTTTGTAAAATTTTTCATCTGAGATTTCAAATTAGACAAAATGAGGTAAAGTTGCTGTTAAGTACCGGTAATGTTGGATGCTGCAACAGGCACAGGAATAGGAACTGGTTTTGCCTTGTTAAAGTAAGATGAATGTGGACAGGAGCAGGTGATGAGGTGGGGAGCTGCTCAGGACTATTCTGAGGCTATTCTGCTTGTTTGTCCAGGGCTTGGTACAATGTGGCCCTGAGCTGTGAGTGAAGAGCTGCTCTAATAACCTTATTTATGATGGGAAGCACACAAGGGACCAGGTACATGTGTACAGTGTGCACGTGCTGCTGCTGTAAGGTATAAAAGAACTAAGGTTTGTGCTTTGAAGTGATAATGTGGTGATTTAGGGGTGATTTAAAAACACAGTAAATTAAAAGATAACCGGAACAGTGTGATCCTGTAAGTGATGGGTTTTTATTCAGGTGTCAAAGTGGCAGTGAATACCCCATGCAGTTGCACAGTCCTCTCTCCCTGACACAGCTGGGTGTTTCACAAGCTGTTGTGAAACAGTAGTTTCCCATTATATTTGCCCTTTCTCATCTCTTCCTGACACAGAATTAAATTTGTTCTGTTATTGGTGTGTGATGGTTTTTAGGTGGTTTCCTTGCAGGTTTGTTTTAGGGCTTCCTCAGCTCTCAATTTGGGTTGGTAAAGTGGAAGATTGCACAGCAAAAGCGAGGTGTCAGGCTCAAGGTAATCAAACATCCTGTTTTATATCATTGTAGTTTTCCAGTTCAGCTCCAGGGTGCCTTGCTCTGTGAAACAGCTGTGCTAATTCTGCCTGTGTCTGGGTGTCATTGCTCCAGTCACACTGGGGAGAGGAAGGTGCTTGGAGCAGTCCCTGCTGTGGTGGCTGCCCCACTCCCTGCGCTGTGTTTAGAGAGAAGCACCGTGCTCATGACATTGTGCTCCTTTCCACAGCTGACCATGACTTTCTTGGCCTTTTCACTGGCCTTCTTCATCTTCCTCTGTGGCTTAAACTGACAGTCAGAAGAGAAATCCCTGGGGGCATTCTGCACAGGGCTGCACAGTGTAGTGATTCACTTGGATGTTTTACCTTCCCCTGAATATTTTACGTCCTTAAATGACTGTGCATTTGGAGCAGTGATGGAGCAGAGGTGGAACAGTGATGGAGCAGCAGTGCCATGGGGGGGTCTGACAGGCACAGAACTGCCCTGTGACAGCTGTGCTGGTCACTGCTCATCTCTGCTATGTACTGCAGGGTTTTCAAGTTTAATTTGGGTAAGAATATTTAAATCATCATATCAACCCTCCCTCCTCTGGAGTTTTAATAAAGTTGCCTAATCCAGTTATGTTACTTTTCTGAGAAGCTGACTTTTTTATGACTAATTATTCTGTGCTCAGCTATACGTTCCGAGTTCTGTTTGCTTCATGGCTGTATTTGATGCATTCTATTTAATTAGGCACTTTAAAAACAAAAAAGGAGGTGAAAACTCACTTTGTTAGCTCTGGGCTGCAGGAGTTGACACTTTTGCTTCTGCCTGCCTGTTCCCTCTAAAGGCTCTGGAACCCATGGACCCCTTCAGCAAAGTTATGAAGGCGGAATTGGAAAAACTTGTCTTTATGGAAACTTTGATTAATTTTTTTCAAGGGGCGACCAGAGCTGCTGTGTTACAGTACTGTCAAATACTGTATGCACAGAAGCCCTGTCATCTGAATTTCAAAGTCAGAGCCATATTTTAAGAGACTTGCCCTTTTCATCCTATCTGGTCTGTGGGGGTGTTGCTGTGTCTGAGCCCTGTTTGGCCACGTAAAGCAGCCTGCCAGGCTTCCTTTGCCAGGGACTTTGAGTTTAAATCTATTTCAGGCCTTTAAAAAGGTCACTCAAGGCTGCCAGCCAGAACCTCTGTCTTAATTCAGTGCTATTAGAATCACAGAAAAATCTGCGAGCTCAGGCTGGAGGGCAGGGAGCGGTGGAATTATCAGACACTTTATAAACTGCAGAATATGCTCTCATTGCAAATTGCTGCTGTGGTGTGAGGCGAGCAGAAGGATCCCTGGGCAGCAGGAAGGCTGCTCAGGCACTGCTGTAAGCTTTGGGCTCCACCAGTGGGGATCTGATTGCTGCTCTGAGGCCTGAAGCAGCTGCTTTCCTTTGCTTGCTGAGAAATCAGGATCACCTTTTTATCTTAGCTGTTAGATGGTGTATCTTTCCAGGTGATTTGTACCTGTCTGTTTAGGCTCCCCACTGCTGTGTATTTGGATTTTTGCTCTGCAGCAAGGTAAAGGGGGGAAGCAGGAATTGTGTGGGGGTTTGGGGTCTGGATTAGGGATTATTGCACTGCTGTCTGTGCCTGGTGGGCAGGGGGAGAAGCTGAATTTGAGACCTCAGTGGCCCATTCCCACCCTCTGCTGATGATCCCAGAGGAAGTTCCCCACCTTTCTCTTGCTCTGTATCATCTGATACACTTAATTGCCCTACTGAAAAATTTGTGTTCCTACTCGACTAATAGGTTTAGTTCTCCTTCATTCCTACTTGTAATCCTTCAGTTTGTGCTCCTTATTTGTAATCTAACGTGGGTTCTTTTAGGATTGGAAGGAGCTGACATCAGCGGTTTGAAGAGCCAAATAAAAGATTTCTTATAACAGTAATCAGCCTGGCTCATTTCCCAGCAGCATCCCGACCTGCCAGGGTATGGAACAGCCAGCACACAGGACAGACTCTCTTGTTCCACAGTTGGGCCTAATTTAATAATACTTTGTTGAATTGCATTACAAGTTTGATTCTGGATTTTGACTGGGTATCTTGAAATGTAGTTTTTTGTATCTGGATAATGTTATATTTTAATAACATTGTTAATGACATAATAACATCTTAATAACTTATTTATCATATTATCATACCAGGAGGGATTTAATTTTATTAGCATCTTTACCAAATAATTTGATGAATGTGAAAAGCAGCTTTAATGTGATTTCTCATTGATTATTTTCATATAAAAGTTCTGTGATTTGAAGAGTAATAACTTTGTGCTCACTTGCCATCTTGTAAGTAGGTCTTAGTTTTAATCTTGTAGCTTTTCAAAATTGAATCAGCAGAAATTGCAGAAATTATGTTGATATTCACTTGCTATCTTACTAATGGATCTCAGCTTTAATCTCTCTGATTTTCCAAATTGTTTCAGCAAAACCTATGTCACCAGGATTTGATTAAAGCATTTGGTTTCAGATTAGTTCTTTCCTAATGTGCTAAATTTTCATATGCCTATGCAAACAATTTTAACAGTATTAACCCCTTACTAGAGCCTTATTTCTCAAAGTATTTTGAGAGCTTTATGTTATTTTTTTTTAAGTTAAAATCTTGGCTGCTAGTAAAATGTACTTGTCAATTTTGTAGTTAATTGCTGCATTAGTTCTGAAGTTATGAATCAAACTGGAAAGTAAACTTGGTATAGTATTACGCAGCAAAAAATAGCTGTTGCAGTAGGGATGCTGTTTGCTAATTCACTTGCCTCCTTTTAGCTAATCACTGCATTTATTCATGTCGTGCATTTTGGCTGGATGAACTCCAGCTTGATACAATGATGACTGGAATGCCTTTTGCCCCTTCTGAAGGCTGGTTTCTGTGGAATAGGTATTTGTCCCGAACAAGAGGCAGATGCTTAAACAAGCCTTCAAGGCAAGCAGATAAGACTATGAATTTCTTTTTGTTCCTTTTTAAAAATTTCTTTAAGATTTTATTCTTGTTTAATTTCTTATTTCTTTTCTTCTTTAATAATGCCAGGAGCATTACTAAGAAAAAAGTTGACTGGAATATGATGGTTTTTTAATAATGTTATGCAACCCTAAAATTAAAGTGTAGTCTCAGGTGAGGTAGTGTGTCTGCATCAGTGTAATTTGACCAACAAGGGAAAAAAAAGCATATTTACATCTCAAGTCAGAGTGAACCACCACAAGTCCTCTCTCCTGCTGTACAAGTACAGGGCTCCCCAAACCACCTCCTTAAATCCTTCATCCTGAAATTGCAGCTCTGTGGGTGGCTCCTGCACTGTGAGCACTGGTGCCAGGGTCCCCTCTCTTGAGGGGATTATAGGATCAAAGTTGGATAGCACTGCTGTATAACGTGATACTATTTTGGGAACATCTCCGTTTTTCACAGAGGGAGTACCAGTGGTAGATGAGCTGCTTAGAAGGGCTTTTTACGTAGCTGAGGCTGAAAAATGTCTGAGAATTTCTGTAAGAAGTAAGAGCTGTGTTTTGCATGCAGGGAGCAGCACCATCCCTGACGCTGTAAATTTTTGAAGCCCGATGCTCCCCGCTGCCCAGGTGTGCCTTCATTCGGCTTTGCTGTTACCAGAGCAGAAACCAATAAAACTCTGGCAAATCCCGAGAGAGACTCGAGGAGATTCTAGGAGCACTTGCCACATTTCATGTCTCCCACGCAGTCACGTTGTGGGAATGGTGCAGGCTAAATGCCTGTGCCTTGCTGCTGCTGCTGGCTTAATGCAGGGCTGGCAATTGCCTTCCTTTCATCCCCTCCTGGGAGCCACCCCCTCCGTGTGCTGCCTTGCTCAGTGTTCACTTCAGCAGCCTCTGTGTTGCCCTATAGCTGTGCTCTGCTCTTCTCATCACCTTGAATTTTGCTTCTCCATTAGCAAGTTGAATCAAGAGGATAACAATATAAGTGGGCAAAACGTTCCCAAATTAGTATTTCAGTTCTTGTAATACGCCTGTAAGGGAGGGGTGGGCACTGACACCTGCAGGAGTGTGTGGCAGGGAGGAGCATGGAATGGGAGTAAGGTCAGGTGAAGCTAAGATGATTTAAGCAAATTATCATTTTGGAGGTAAAATCTACCACTTAGGCTAAAAGTTAATGTCAGTTCTTGCAAGCTGTAACAATATCCTGCCTTTTATGAAGGCTGCCACCACTTACTGAAGCGAGATGCTGAAAGCATCCTGTAAGTGGCTGCTGGGGAAGTCAGTGCTGTAAACACCAGCGAGGTCAGGCTGCTGACCTTCAGAGTTTTCCCTTCTGGAGGAGTAACTCCTGAAAAGGCAGTCTGCTAATGAGATTTTTGGTGTTTTATAGTGTGCAGTGTCCATAATTTTATAAGTGGTCTCTCCCCGCTGCAGGCACAACCCTTTTTCATCCAGTGCACATGGGAGAGTTGGATCAGCACCTTTTAAAATATTAGTTTGGAAATTAAGTAGCAGTGGTGTAAAAGTCTAAGAAAAGATTAAAGAGGAATTATTTGGGGGAAGGAAAAGGTGACAACTTTGTGGCCGAAAGGAGTGTGACTTGCTAACATTGTGAGCAGTGTGAGGCTCTGCAGCTGGTCAGTTTTGTGAAGGTTTCATTATATGACACAACTCACTACACAGCTGAGCTTAATGTAGTAATAGATCGGTGTTCTTTCTTTCAGGTGGTGGTGCTGTTTAAGTAGAACATCCATTATATCATGATAACAGGGGTCCTCAAAGAGCTAAATAATTGAAGCCAGGTTCTAGAAAAACAGTGAACACACATTGCAGTTTCAAAGACTGCTATTGTGGAAAGCCAGCTAATTGCATTCTGCTGCAATTAATAATCATCTCAATGGCTTTGCATATTTATGAATATATAAAAATAAATAAGAAAATACGCAGGCTAGGATAAAAATTTGGTTCATAAAATTTTATTGCTGGAAAGTAATTAAGCATGCCTCTAATCACAGCATCATTTTTCATTGTGGGTAGGTTTGGGTGGAATGAGAAAGTTTGGAAAAAGAAAATGTGACTATTCTATAAATTACCTTGTATGAAAGATTTCATATCACCGATAGTAAACATTAGGCACATGCTTGCTTCTCCTTTCCCTGCCATTGCCTGTGTTGACCTGGGATACCCCGAGTATGGAAGTGGATCAGTTTTCATTCCCTTCCCCTGTGAGATGGGTGGTGAAGCTTTGGGCTTCCATCTTCTAGTCCGTATTGAACAGGAAGTCACAATGAAAGATTAGAGCAGCCTTACCTGGCCTTTAAACAAATACTAATAATGTCTGAGGTTTTGAGATTAAAATTTGTCTCCTGAGCATGCAAATACAAGCTGAGGATAAGAGCACAGAGAGTATTGTTTGAAGTTTTGGCCCACGTGGAATTATTCTCTGCTTATATCCATGTAACTAAACATGAATTTGGCTGGCTGAAGTTTCTCTTCAATCTGCACAGTAACCACTTACTCTCATTAGGAATTTTTTTCTCTTTACAGCCCTGTGCATTGCAAAATGTTCCTGCTTTGTTTTGACTTGACCTTTCATAGTCACTGAAAATCAATAGACTTTAATGCATTTATTAAATAAGGAGGATTCCAGGGATTAACATGCAAGGTTCAGTGCTGGAGCAAGAGGAAAAGGTAAAGAGTGGAATATTACTGCAGAGCCAAGGCAGGCTGCTGTGGCTCCAGGAGTGCTCTGCTCCTTTCCTGGTAGGAGCTGGTGCCTTCCTGCTGATCAGGCAGCCCAAGACCCCATTGCTGCCTTTTCTTCACCCTTAAACTTCCTTCAAAGCTCTCATTTCCCTTTTCTTCTTTCTTTTCTCCTCTGAAGAGAAATGACTTTGTCTCCTGCTTTGGTTGAGCTGCACTTGACTTCCTAGGGATAGGGAGTAATGGGACTTCAAACACAGCTGGGTATCATTTGGGCAGCAAAAAATACTGAAGTATTTACTATGAGCTATGCCTTGTTTCTGAGAATACACTGGCTTTTGTGACCTGATTTTTTTCAGTAATAAGATTTGTGCAACTTCTGTGCTGAGTTTAGTGTTCCATAGCATGTATGTACTCACACATCCTTTCTGTTTCTGAGTTTAGCTGGCCATATTTGTGCAAATCTCTGGTTTGCATGTTACCGCAGGATGGCTGTTCTTCAGTCTGCTGCCAGACACGTGTCTGTGTGTGATGAACAGTTTTAGGCCCTTTGAAGAGGGGAACAAGAGCAAGTAAGAAAAGGTTGGGCTTATTCTTACTATATTCGAGTCTTTACTCCCAAATATAAACCTATTAGTTCATCTTTTCTGAGTGGCCAGTGTAAATGCTATTGATTTTAGCAGGTTGGCTGAGATGTACCTGATACACCAATTTATGTAAAAATACACTACTTTTCTACTTCAGCTAACGATTTTCAACAGAAATTTAAGGTAGGCTTTTTCTTTAGCATTTTATCAGCCTGATGAACTAACAGCAGAGAATGTGGATGTCCTGGCACATCTTTTCTCTCAGTGTCTGTTAACTGGGCTTTTTGTGCCTCTTATTTATGCGTGCTAATTAGGAAAGCATTATTCTTGCATGTTTAAAGCCAGTAGTTTTCTCACTGATACTTTGTAATGCCTCTTTGAAAAGATTGCAGATTGACCCCCCACTTCAGATGAAACAAAAAGAAACACTCAAAATCTGGGAGTGACAAGCTTCTTATGGCATGATCTGCTACAACATATTAAAACCAGAGTTATGTATATGAAGAGTTTTCTTTCAATGCGTGGCAACTCTCACACAATGGTATCTTGATGTGTCAACATGCATTCAGATCTCAGCATATTAAGAATGATTTAGAAGGAAGCTGTGTCAAAACACATTGATCAAATTGTGCTGTTTCAAGGTTTAATTATTTTTTCCCCCCTTAGCTGCTACACAGGGAACAGTGCTTTGTTTAGGTTTAAAGAAACCCCAAATCTATCATTGTAAGTAAGAACAAAAATAAATTCTTATACTGAACAAACCAGAAGTGGAGTTTTATGGCATTTTTGCTTTCTTGGGACGTAATCATGTCTAATCTGCAATAATAGAAGAGCAATAGATGTGCACACAGGCAGTTAGATGATCAGTAATTGATTGTTTTCTTTTTAAAGAGCAAACTCCGAGTACACCAAAATGTGAAAGTGCTTTCCCTTTATGGGTCAGCATTGATTGTACATAAAACATGTGATAGAGGGTTTCTGAAAATGGTAATTAAAATTGTAGGGTTTCAAAAGTGAGCATTGATTATATTTCAGGGCCTCTCAGTTAAAAGTTAAGGAGTAAACAACACAGTATTCAGCTGGAATGCTCTGAGGCATCAGGACAAGGAGGGCTTTGAAACTTCAAGTCCTACCTGTGTAATTGTTCTAGTCAAGAGTAGAACATCACACGTTAATTACATTTAAGAGAGGAACTTACATGCTTTTTCCCTTTGCTACTTCTAGCAATTTTTAAGTGATTAAAGCCCTTAATGAGGTAGTTCCTGCTTCCTGTGAAGCAGGGTTTAGGTGCCCAAAGGGACCCCTCTGGTGCTGGGCTTGACTGGCAGGCAGGGAGAGGGGACTGTGAGGGGACATGCTGCCCAAATGACAGTAGTTGGCCTCGGATGTTACTCAGGTGGGGCATATCAAATGTATTGTTGTGTCTCATTTTCAAAGCTTGAAACTATGTGGATCAGCCACCCTTTGGTGTAAATCAACAGGACTCAGCAGAATTATGCCAATTTACACCACGTCAGAAAGTAGCACGGGGGGATGCAGTCATTTGTATAACTCCAGCTGCACGCTGCTGGAAGCAACACAGAGTGTTTTAAAGAGGTCTTACATTTTGTTACCAGCAGATTATGTTTAGTTAAATAAAAGTACATGTTGGAGTTGCCTTATTATGCAGTTGTACAGAAAGTAAAAAATAAATTGTCCTCATGAGGTGAACCAGTACTTTGATTGTGAGACTTAGAGCCTTACCACTTCCCCTTAAGTAGGTGAAAATGGAGAGTGCAAGTGTTTCTAAGAAGCAGTGTGCTTATGTGATGTGAGTGGTGTTGGTTTCAGGGCACAGTGCTTGGGCTGCCTAAATCACACACGCTGTCAAACAGTCCCAAAGCGTGTTTTGGCTTTTGGTAGCACGCAGGCAAAAATCCTGTCATATTGTGGATCTTGAATCACTGGATATCTGCCCTGAAAAATTTACATCACTGATTTAGAGCCCAAATGAGGTCATATCTGGTTCCTAGCCTACTACAGACAAGTTCTGTTTTTGCAGAAAAGCGTACAAAGCAACTAAATTTTCGCTACAAATAAAAATGCTAACTGCCTTTGGAAATTAAGTTATTAATAGTCCTTAAATTTGTGTTTTGGCTGCTGGTAGTCCCTGCCTTGCCTAGCAAGAATGGGCGTTAGACTGTCTCACATCCCTGACAAATGTTCAGATTAGCAGTGTGAGCGGCATTACGTGATCAGAGGGCCAGGATCTGAAGTGCTCACTTCCCCTTCATGCACTTCTGCTTCTCCAACAATAATGCACCTGCATTCTTTGGAATGACCCTTGACTGTGAGGTGCTTTTAAGTGGCAAGAGTTTGCTGCAGAAAGGCTAAACCAGCCCAATTAATATTCCAGTTTTCCACCAACAAGGATGAACACAGGGAACCTGTGGCACTTGAGGTATTTTGACCTGATTGTTCACAAACTCTGTGTTTGATCACCAGACTAGAAGACAGTGTCATCCCTGGAAGGGGACTGTGATGGCTTTAATGCAGTTCTACATCTTACTGTCATACCAGTTGTGTGAGGAAAAAGAGTTTATCACCCCCACATTTGCATTGAGAGGGCAAATTCCTGTCCTGTAAAACTTGGTGACTGTGAGGAAGCTTCCCAAAACTTGTCTTGCTGCAGTCAGGGTTTTACTTATTACTAGAAAAACTCTAGGAGCTGAAAGGCAACTGCTGTGTTTCATTATTAAACAGCAGAGTTTTCAGCTTGGGTTTTAAACCTGGTGTTTTTAAGCCTGCAACCTCTCATCTGAAGGACATGCTGAGAAGGGCTTCCTACTTTCTGAATTGGTGTTTAATGTGTGGGAAGTGTACATCCCAACTGAAGTTTGTCTTCAGAAGCTTCTAATTAGGACAGAATGATTTGATTTTTCAGGAGGTACCTTTTGGGTTTCCAGAAATAACAAGGCAGCCATAAGGGTGATGCAGAGCAGGTATCACAGGTTACTGTCATCTTTGCAACTCTCAGAAGTGTTTTGGTGGAAAGCAAACCCATGTGTTTGAATAAATAAATATTTTTTACTTAATTTACGGTTTTCAATCCAAAAGAAACTGTCAAGTTTGAGGTATAATGACTGACTTTTTTTTTTTTTGTTTGCAGTGGCATGAAAATTTTCAGAAAAACTGAGTGATGTTTTAAGCTACTTCCCTGCAGGATGCGGAGCCACTTAGGTATTATTTTCCATATAACTTTATACAACAAAGCAGGAGAAAGGAGGCAGGAGAGCCAAGTGTAAAGTGGTCTCTTGGGCAGTAATGATACGGTATGCATTGCAGAGAAAAAAAGGCAAGTGTTTGAAATCACTGCAGTCAGTCTGTGTGTGAATAAAGACAAGAATTACCCCGTGTCTGGTTTCCTGTCAGAGCTGAAAGGCTGCTCATGCTTGCTCACAGATAGCGTTTCATTTGGTAACTAAGTGTTCCTGGTCCTGAAATCTGGGTGCAGAGGGGAGACCTTACAACTGATGGTTCCATTTCAGAGGGAGTCCTGAGCAGTCTGTGGAGAAAGGACAGTGTCTCAGCTGTAAAGGCTGCTGCTTGGTTTGATGAAGTAATGACCAAGACTGAAACACGTTTCTGCCAGAAACTGCTGGACAGACTAGCACAGGAGATAGGTTGGTAGTCTTAGACAGGACTTTTGTATTTAATCTCCTTTTCCATAAGAAGAGCAGCATGTTATCCCAATGCAGGAAGTGTTTAAGGCCAAGCTGGATGGGGCTTTGAGCAACCTGGTCTAGCAGAAAGTTTCCCTGTCATGCTAGGGTGTGATGATCTTTATGGTCCCTTCTGATCTAGACCATTCATGGTTCTTACGGTTCTTTGTTTGTGGATTGTGGAAGGACCTGTCTTCCTGTTTTCCTGATTAACATTTGGAGGCACCTTGAGCCTTCTAATCCCAGTAGATGTGCACCAGCAAGACATTCTGGAGATTCAGGTCTTGAATCAGTGATATAACCATGTGTGGGAAGCAGCACTTCAAAACCTGAAGCTGTTCAGTGATGGAGGTCTCCAGGCTGGTCTTTGTGGCCACAGAGTGGTCAGTGGGGTCTTCCAAGTGGCACTGGGCTCTGGCTTCCTTTGCAGTTTAAGTCTGTAAAAGCAAGGAAAGATTTCAAAGCCAAGCAGCAGATGTGAGCCTTTGGCCTGTGAATTCACTGTTGTTCCCTGGCACCGAGATCCTCTGTGCCAGAGAGGGGAATTTAGTGCAAGCTATAGTAGGTAGAAACACAGAGGCTTTATGTTTCTGTCTGAAGTCATCTCGTTGAGCTTTCGGGCTGGGATGTTGGCAGCTGAGCAAAAGGCTGCTTATTCTACATGACTCTGAACAGTTTGGAATAGCTTCCACGCACAAATCAGTGGCTTGTTCCCTCAAAAAGCAAGTCAGAAACTTTTAGTGCATCTGTCAGTCATTGCTCTTGCTTTTATGGGTCAGCTCTGAGGAGCCTGTGTGATTAGAGCACCGTGTGTAGTCTCCAGGCAAGTTTTACAGCTTTGCCAGTGGAATGCAGATTTCGCTTATAGTTTTAAATTATTATCAGTATGCTTTAGAAGACCTTGTTTATTTAGCTAAGCCACTTGCCTGGTCTCAAAACTGGCAGAAGAGAATCTTCCTCCCCTCCCTTCTTGCTTTCTCTATGTCCTCCAAATAGACATAAATAATGCCCTTTTTCCTCAGTCTCCTAAAAATGTCGGTTGCATTTCAGTGAGAACAATGAAATTGCAGGTAACTTCTGTTCCTCTCATATTTCCTTTTGCAAAGCAATTTCATGCAGTCTGTGGGATTTGTTGATCCTTGTAGGATGAAGTGCCTGCAATTCCTTCTGTTTTTCCTCCCCGGGAGATCCCTTGCGCGCTGTCTCTGTGAGCCGCATATCAGCTGTAGCAGATCCTCTCTCCCTGTCGGTGCTGGTAGCTCTCCTCAGCAGTCTGTTACTGTTCAAAGCTTTGAAATGATCAAAGAGGAGGATGAGGAGTAACAAACTGCTTTAACATTTGTTCTGGCAGGGATGGAGTTGCTCATGTGAGGTGTGTTGTGGGGCACGTGCTCTGGAAGGTGTAAAGTGTTACTGCTGCTGCTTTGACAGAGCCACAGGGAGTCTGATGCAGAAATGGAGAAATTCCTTCTTCCTATTGGCCCCTTTTGATATCATGCTCCCCAAGATCTGCATTTCCGAAAGTCTTGGGCTTTCACTCTCTTTAAATTATTCCCCAGCTTTGAGGGGAGGAAGGGCATGACCAGAATTGTTAGACAGAAATGCCCGAATTTTGAAACTTACCCCAAACCTTTTTTCCTCTTTGGCTTTTTAAGACCCTTGTTTATGGAAATAGTTTTTCCTTGTAGTCTCCTTCTTCCTCTGGAAGATGAAACTGCAGATTAAGTAACGTCACCCATGGGAGCTTTCATGATGGTTATTGGCTTCCTTTGAAATACCGAATTGTTCTCTGTTCCACAAACCGTGACGCTGGCAAGTAGGAATGTGGGGATATAGATTTTTGCAATAGTATCTATCTAACCACAGTTTGAGATATTATTTTCTTACTTTATTTTTTAATTCCTCACACGTTAGCCATAAGAAAAAGGGTAAAATCTTTCCAGTCTGAAAGGGACCATGAACAAATAGATGGTATTGAAGAGCAGCAAAATGTGAAGCCACTTTTCTGCTATAGTTCCTCAAAGCAGCTTTGTATGTCAGATCTGATATTTCTTTTCAGCTTCATCTGGGAGCAAAAGCAACATGTAAGCTTCATGTATGTAGCTTGAAGTCAGAATGATAATTTTAAATTTAAAATCACTTTTGTGTTTAGTTTATGAGTGTCTTTATTAGCTCAGTAAATAGAACCTACTAGAGCAAAACAAATTGCTGCTGCCATGGCATTGTAAAAGAACTTGGTTCTACCTTGGTTAAAAGGAATTTCTGTAAAAATAATCTGCAAGAAAAAAAGGTTACATGGATGTTTCAGTAAGTCACAGTGAATATGAGCTTGTCTGCTAGCACAGGTTTCATTTTGTGGGAAGAGAAAGTTGCAGCTAATTTATGATGGAAATATGAATGTCAAGAAGAAGGAATTAATAAAACAGACAAGAAGGAATTCTTCATTCCAGGAATGTGCATTGCTCTTTTCATAGAAAAGTTTTGGTTCAGTTACGTTCTGCTGCTTCAGCCTTTTCAAAATTTGCATGTAAGTGTTTGGGCTTTAACTCCTGGAAGAGATTAACAGCTTTTCTGAGTAAAAAACTGCATCTGACTTATGGGGGGTTCCTCATGTTAATGGTTTGTTATACCTAACAAGCTCTTGACATATTTTTCTCCCATGAGATAAATAATTAATAACGATTAAATATGACTGTTTGAACAATTGTTTTGCCCTAATGCAATATCTGACTTAAAATTGAAAATTCTTTTGCTGGTGTTGTCCATTTACTTTTGCCTCAGTTATGGACTTCCTCTTGTGCAGTTGTAAATTAGCACCATTGCATCATGTTTGCAGATAAAAGTTTAATGAAAATTCTTATGTCAGTGTGGTTGCCCAACAGAAAAAAAATTGGATTGCTCTGAGATAGCTCAAGGGAGAACAGAATACTTTATGGAATCTGAGGTCATAAGTTACTTTTAAGTATCTTGAATCAGGTTTATTAAAAAAGTGGTTAGGAGAAAAAAAAATGGAATTATCTGTTTCGTGGAAATCTTTCTTTTGAATTAGGTCACTTGTTCTAAGCTTCCATAGTCTAAATCTGTATATCACACATGCAGTATTTTATCTCACCTAAAAATTACGCTGAGGGGAAAAAATCAAAGAAGTTCAAAGAAGTTCTGTTTTATTCAACCCTGGCTAAGAGAATGCGTGTATGATTCCCAGCCTGCCTCTGGAAGGCTTTGTCTTAATGGGGGGTAAGAGGAAGAGGGAAATCTATTACTTAACCTTGAAAAAAACCTCTCTCCCTGAAAGAAAACGCAGTAGATACTATCGGCTCTATTCCACTTTCAGTCTCTCCAGATGTTTGTGGAAATGGGAGTGGATTTAAGTGTCCTTAAGAACTGTGTGGTTGATGAAATCAGCTGAATTCAGGGATGGGCAGGCATCTTTCTGCAGCTTGTTTTAGAACTTGATTAATACACAGATTTCTTGTCTCCTGTTCTCGCTCTCATGAAAACTTCTGAAATTAGTGGGAATAAAGTGGCAACTTCAGTTGGAACTTTATTCCTTTGATGCTGCATCTGAAAAGTTCTAAATGTACTGCAACAGTGCAGTGTGCAGGTTGGTCAACAGGGACTCTGAATTGTCAGAAACAAATGTGAATTAATTTTTTTTTTCCTTGAATGTTGCAATTTTGTTTCAGCTCATGTGGGCTCTGTCATATCAATTGCTGTGGAGTAAATTATTACTAAATGTTAGGTGGTAGTGGTGATTATTTCAAAGATAGGGTAATCTAGAAGAGACAGCTTGCACAGGAAAAGCAGTCAGTCATATTAACTAAACTGGCAATAACTGCCACAAAACATCATCATCATTTTATACCCCTTTTGGTCTTGCTGTTGAACTAGATGAACTATGTCCTTGTTTGTGTTTCAGAGAAGAAATCTGAAATACAGTCACTTCAGGCAAAATGCAAGAGCCTTGATTTATTGATGTTATTTTATCAATTTTGCACAGGTTTTGCAGGGAGGAGGGAAGGACGGAAGATTAGGAATTTCAGATGAAGACAGGCAGAAATGGTCACAAATGCCTGTCACACCCAAGAGCAGTAATAAAATTACTGCCGTGAAGGAAAATGATATCATTGATTATGAAATTTCAAATTGGTGCCTAGAGCACTAGGAAAGCTGAAAGTGTGAGCCAGTTTATTTAACAAGGAGAGTAGGTGCAAACATATTAATATGCTTTTAAAGAGAAGGAATCTTCTGCAGGAGGACATGGTGTCAGTAATTTATGGGCATGAGCAAAATGCTACATCAGTGATTTATAGTGTCAGGCAGGGCTATTAATGGGATTAGGGTTCAGAGTTTAATTTACTTCCCTCTTTAAAAGAGAAGAATTATCTACTGTAAAGACACATATGAGTTGTTTTAAATGGGGTGTGAGGACCCTTCTGGGTTAAACTGGAGGAACTGTTTTAAAGCAGTCAAGAGAGGCAATGGACATTGCCTGTTCTGTTTCTTAGGTATATGATAACCATGAGGAGTCCCTGTAGGTGCCACCTCTCAGGGCAGAGCAAACAGGGGCAGGACTGGTTCTGTCTGGGCTGGCACCAGTGAATTCTGTTATTTACCTATTTTTTCCTAACCTATAAGAGCTGTTCTGTTGGCAAAGATTTGAAGTTACTTGACTTTCTTAGTTCAAAGGAGAAAGAGGTGCTTCATTCTTAGTGTCAGGTGACTTAATTTCTTCTGAAGATGTTAAGACCAGAGCTGCCTCTTGTTGTGACTGTCTTGGTATCCACTGTGGTAACATGAGGGATATTTGCATAGTTTTCACAACAGTTAAAGTACTACTTGAAGGAAGACCCCAGGAGCTAGACATGGCATCATTACTCTGATTTATGGATGAGAAATGAAGCTCAGAGAAAATTCCAGTTTTCAGGGTTGTGGAAACCAGAGGCTTCAGGGAAGGGGACTCATCACCCCAGAAGTAAGGCTTGTGTAGGTAAAAAATTAGTGTTTCATTGCTTCCGTCATTAGGAAATCTGTTTGCAGTCCCAAGCCCCAGTGACTCTAGACATTTGCCACCCAGTTCTCTAAATCTGCTTTTTGAGCACAGTTTCTCTTCCCTGTTTGCCCTGCAGAGCTGCTGCTTGCTATCTTGAGCATCCTCCTCTTCCTCAGTTTTCAGTTAATCTCTCCCCACTCATCCCAGTCTGTTCCCCTGGCTGGCGCAGAGCTCTCCCAGCAGCTCTCATCTGTGGGAGGGAAGTGTGATTTAACGGGGAGGAGAGAGAAGCTGAGTGCTTATGCCTCTGAGTGATTTTTGAGCTGTAGGTTTATTGCCATATACACCTCACATTGCTTAAAGTCTCCTCTGGAGATCTCTTCCATCCCTTGCAGCTTGCTTTAAACTTTTCTGGACGAACTTCTTGGCTGCTTCCTCTGCTGCTCTGAATAAAACTTCAGGTAGATGCAGTGCCTTTGCTGTGACCTTCAGTATCACTCCCCCAGCTGATATGAAATACCATGCAAACCTCAATGCAATTCTCCATGGCTGCTGTAGGCAAAGTCTCGTATTAATGGAGGGGCCACAGGGGATTCTGATTGTGCTGTTTCTTCTGATTGTCACACTGGCTTAAAGATAAGTTATGCTTGGGGTTGTCTGGCTGTATCTCCCTGTGCATTTCACTTAGGTATAAAATAATCCACACCTAGATGCTTTTCTATTATCAGAATGCTTTAGATGAGTTTGGACTTAAAGGCTTTCTAGGTAAGATGGATATAGGGGAGTAATTTGTGAGGCAGGAACCTTACTGGAAGCAGGAGGAGGGATTGAGGCTTTAGAGTGAGAGGATTTTAGAAGGTAGGAACTGGATATTGGATGGGGAAATTCTTGCTGGGAGTCTGGGAAGATATTGCAAGAATGGGTTTGGATGGAAGTTGAAGTACTGGTTGGGTGTGTGGTGAGAACTGTGGATACTGGGTGGGCTGGACATCTTCCAGCAAATGGAGAGGTGAAACCATCATATTATAGCAAGGAAATAATTGGGCTTTGTGTGAAGGGGAAAATAAAAAGAAACTAAAATGATTCTTTAGGTCTAAAATGCTTGGTTTGAAGGCAGCCAGAGTGATTGCAGCTTTCAAAGAGCGTTTTTCCCAAGACGAAGTTTCAGTTGGCATAAAAGCTAGCATTTGACATCTTTTTCATATAATGATTGTATTAACAAAAGCAGACCTCGCTGTTGGCTGCTTTTGTAAAACAACTCCAGCGCTTCTCTTCATTCTCTTAACTCCTGCGTGCGACTTGAAGTCAGCTCAAAACTCCTGCTGGAATGCAAGCAGGTCAGCTCCTCTGACGCAGTTAGAGTAGTAGAAAGTGCTCCACATGGCTTGACAAAGGCTCTTTGCAATTGTTGATCTCTGTTGCAGCGGGCAGTTTTAATACACTGATGTTTGCAGCACTCTTGCATTTAATGTTCTCATCCCACAGGCAGTGAGAGAAGGATGCTTTACGGGCTGCTCAGGCATCTGCCCTGAGATGCTGCTGTACAGCTTATATAAAGCCTGCAGTTACTGGGAGTTCCTTTGTAATTAGTGATGTTTTAATTCTTGTTGCAAATACTGGCTTCAGCTGCTGGCTTAGGTATTCTTATAGCAGTAAAAATGGACCTCACTGACCAGAAGGGACTGGAGAGAGCCTGCGTTGAATTGTCCTAATGTTTCTGGTGTCCTCATGTGAAGGTGGCTTTCCTCAGACTGCTCTTTCATTTCCAAGTTGTGTTACAGTTGTAATTTTCTCTAAAGTGCCCAAACAGATTTATTTGTGCTCTCCCTTTTCCTTGTGGGATGCATCCGCAATTAAACCTCACACCTTTATGGAAGTCCATATCACTTCTTAAAGGCTAAAATTCCCAGCTTTTCTCCAGTGTATTGCATGCTGTGTAATTTAAATAGCAATCCTGATTTCTTTTGTCTCTAAGAAGAGTGCAAGGGTTAGGGCAGGAGTGTGTAGAGAAGGAGGCAATCTGTATTTTAAGCCCTTCCAGCAACACAGCCTGGTGGAGTGTGTATGTGGGAGGAGGTTTCTAAATAGGAAACTTGTGATGTGAGGAATCCTAGGAGCCATGAGGATTGTGTAAATGTTTGCTCTTTAAAGCAGAAATAGTCTGCTTTCTCTACTGAGAAAAATCACTTTGCTTATGAGAGAGCACAGTTTATTAACTGTGGTGACTGGACACGAAGCAAAGGGAAGGGACTAATTTTGTAGACTAAAAAAAAAAACCCAAAAGAACATTTCTGCACTGTTCTGATTTATTTTTACAATCATGTTATCTTTATCTGGTTGCCATCATTCAGATACAGCTGACTAAAGGTGTGGGGAAGCACAGAAATTTTGAGCAGAGCATAAATACGAGAATGAACATTTGTTTCATTACTGTGAACATAGCCAGGATGGGTGAGAAAAAGCAATGTGAGATAAGTGCTAGACATCAGCTTTGTTATAGTTTGCATTTTATTAATAAAAATTCTTGGAAATCATTATCTTTTAGCAGCTTATTGAAAACTGCTGCTGTGGCTGTGGGAGTCGTATTTCTTACTGGTAGAAATTGGTGTAGCTGAATTAGAAGTGTGATATTCCACTAGACTTGGAAGCTGCTCCAGTTGGACAAGGGCAAGTTATCTCTCTTTGTCAGACTGAATTGCACAGCTGGGCTTTGCTCTGTGTTGCATTTCACTGGGACAGATAACAGGCCTTTAGTTTAGTGGAGAAAGGCATGTGAATAACCAACAGCTCCAAATTAAGGACAGGAAAATTAGCAGTTAGACACTTCAGGATAGAGAAGGCCAAACTGTGTGTTGGTTGTACGTTTTCTTGCTTTTGATGTGCTCAGATCATGACAGAATGACTTTCTTGGAGACTTTTGGTTGGACTGAAGGTATAGCCTTACTACAGGGGGAGACTGTGGGAGACTGCCTTGTGTGACTGATCAAATTAAATGAGCTAATGGTGTGTTGTGGTGTTAAGAATCCCTGATATCGGGTACAAGCTACCTTGCTGCTGATGGTGCTGTATTCCACACCTTTTGACAAGCTGGTGAATGTATTTCTGAGATGGTTTATGCAGTCCTTTCAAAATGTAATTCCACACTGTAAGGGAAATCTTGGTTTTATGAAAAAGATGCTGTGTTTGTATTAAAGCTAAATAGAGGTTTATTAATTAAAGCTTTTGTTTTGGGGTTGTTTTTGGTGTACGATGGATGAAAAATACAAAAGGAAAGCATCCCCTGGCTGCAAAGGGGGATAGTTCTGAGTGATTGCTGAGCAGATTTGAAGAGGTTTTGTAAACTCACCACAGCACAGTTTAAGGGGAAAGTATGACTGAGAAACAATCTAGGTTAAAAAACAAGAGAGAGAAGGGATGTGATGGCAATCTGTGTCCCAGTGTCCTGAATGAAGACTGCTGAAGTCCTGGGAAAGTGAGGTAGACATCTGCCTTCTCTGGCATGGATGAGTTGATGTTCCTGCCTGTAGCTGATGCTTGTTTAGGATGGCCAGAAGTGCCCATGGCAGCTGCTCTGCCTGTGCAGGAGACTGGAGGCACTGCTGGGTGTGTGCTCCACACACTGTTGGCTTGGAGAGACAATTTTCAAAGACTGATCTTGGTTTGTTTCTGAAGAACTCTAAATTTTCCTCCAGAGTAACTCAGTAACAAAGTGCCCTGATTGGCTGCTGAGCACCTGGAGCCAAGAGGGTTAGAGAAGCTTAAAGGGGCATAATTGTATTTATTGAAGATTAATTCTGAGGACTGGTGTCTCTTTCTCCCACTTCAGTAGGAAACCAAATTTTGCAGGAATCTGTATTTCCTGGCTCTGAAGTCATCAGCTTTTTAAAAAAAAATTTATATATATTTTTTTAGTATTTGTGTGCTTTTTAGCAGTCCTGAATTGGTCTTTTTCAAATGGTGTAAAAAAGAGTATCTTGGTAGGGTTTTATATAAAACTGCAGTAGCCTCACTTGTGTACCTGGACTGAAAATGCACCTTTCCTGCAGTTCTGGACAAAACTCAGAAAATTCACCAGAATTTCACACAAGGTCTACTATTACCTGTTCTTTCTACTCATTGTGCAGGCTGACCCCTCACCAGGAGAATATATGTCTGGGAAGGGACCTCCTGGGTCATTAGGTCTGTTTCCCTGCCATCATAAGCAATCACATCACATGAGTCCTTTCATTAACTGACCAAACTCCATTTTAGAAGTATGAACACTTTTTGCCCTCACTACTTCCCCTGGAAAACTGGTATAGAACCTCGTTGTCTGATCTCCAGCAGGTATTTATTCACAGCTGGTTTGCACCCCCTTGTTTCTATGCCAGCACTGTCCTTCGGTGTAAATAGGCTTTTTCCCCGAGTGTTTGCTTGTTTGGCATATTCAGAAGTTCAGCTCTTCCCAGCCTTCCTTTGGTCAGGCCAACAATCATCCTCTTAGTCCTTTCCGCCCACTCAAGAGATAAAAATCAAATTACCCACATGAGAAATTCTTCTCAGCGATTGCTAAAACTCTAAAGAGAAAAGGGCAGAGGAAACTTTAAAGGACAGCTAAACTGAGAATCTTTTACACTTCTGTTTTGTGGTCTTTGTAAAGAATGTCATCAGTTTTTTTGTTTCATCGATGCCGTGGCTGCTGCTAACTCCCAGGCTCAGCAATATGAGGGCCATAGGGGTTTTCATCCTAGAGGTTCTGTAAGGAGAAAGTCAAAGAGGAGAGACTTGGGAAGGTATTTCTCATGTAGCACAAGTAATTTTGGGGAGAATAGTAAAAAATTCTGCTGGATGTGGTGGTGTGAGGTGTCATTGCAGACCTTGTGGCAGTGATGTTCCTCACAAAAAGGGTTTTTGGTATTTTGGTGTGATCCAAAAGAATCTGTGCTCTCTCTCTACCACCTCTGCTCAAGATTTTCTCTCTTTAAAGATATGCTCTGTAGATATGCTGTGGCTGCATATTTCTCCTGGTCAATGAGAAGTCAAATTTCAAACTGTTCCTTGCCAGGCAGGTGATAATAGCTTTAAATTTAAAGAAAAGAGTGAAATGACTGAACAAATAGGTTGAAATTTAAAGAAAAGGATGGAATGACTGAAAAAATAGGTTTAAATTTAAAGAAAAGGATGGAATGACTGAACAATTTAGTACATGGAAAAACAGCTGGAGAAGAGGTGACTGAGGGGATGGTGGTGAAAGTCTGCTAATCGTGATATGGGAAAAGCTGAGAGGGGATACTGCTGTTCATTCTCTTTCATAACTGAAGAATCAGAAAGCATCATATAAAAACTTCTAATTACTTCAAAAATATACAGAGCAAGATTATTCCTCACACAGAACCTGCTTCTGGAAATCTCTGTGCAGGATAATCTGGTAGCTGAAGCTTTCTGCAGGTTCAGGATGTGGCTGTGAGAAATACACCGGTGGTTCTCATGTACAGAGACAACATCTGCTGGCTCAAGAAGCTCTGGGGCCACAAGTTGGGATTATTTTGGAAGAGCCTGGTGTTTGTATCCTGTTCTATTTCTCCCAGGTCAAACAGTAGCTGTTTTAGTTCAATGATTTAGGCCAATTGATTTAAGTTCAGTGAACCTTTGAGCTCGTCAGCTCCAGCTGTTCTTAAAGTGGTTTTGTATGTATTGTATGGTCCTGCACGTCTTGTACACTTTTCATCTTTGCCAGTGGTAAGTATTAGGATGATTATGTTGGTTAACAGGTCCATTTAAATGCTGCTGTGGGATTTGTTGTCCAACATGCAAGTTGGCCCTTGTCTTTCCAACTGAAAATACCCAAGAAATCCAAATCTTTCCTGCTGAGACATCATAATAGATTTTATAGGAAAAACTGCTGGAAGAATTAGATAAAGAGACCTGAAAACATGGAGAGGGGAAGAGGTATTACAGTTTGTATTTAAGCTCAAGC
Organism: Corvus kubaryi; assembly: GCF_017639235.1. Classification (NCBI taxonomy): domain Eukaryota; kingdom Metazoa; phylum Chordata; class Aves; order Passeriformes; family Corvidae; genus Corvus; species Corvus kubaryi. The sequence goes on along the minus strand of NW_024582082.1, from coordinate 1,119,741 downwards.
CTCTATGTTTGATTGCAGGGAGATGTTTGAAAAAAGCTGTACCAGAGCTCTGAAGGATTCTTCTACCTCCAGCTCTGAGCTCTGGGAACTGGGCTGCAAACTCCTTGAAACCTGAACAGATGTTTTGGTATAGAGCTTCAAAGCTTTGAAGGGCTGTTTTCCCCACATGCCTTCGTATGTGAGGAGACTTTTAAGAGCTGCTGAATAAATTTTATTATCTTTTCTACAAAAGCACTATCCACATGGAAGAGGCAGGCTTTGAACAGTCGTGGGCTCAGACATGAGACAATAACCACGTAATGCAGCCTCAATTGAACAAAAATGGAATGGAAACAAGGGAGAGACGTGTCAGCCTGTTCAGGACCCAGAGGGGGCAGAGTTTTGAGATGCTTCAGTAGTTTTTTCATGAAGATAAGTAAACACAAGGGAGCTGTTTTGGCTTCAGCTCTGCCACATTAGTTAGAAGAATTCCTAATGTTGGGGAAGAACCTAGATGAATAACAACCCAGACATTCATCCTGTTGCTTTATGTGCATTTAGAAATGAATCTAACAGTGATGAGTGTGACTCGAGAACCCACAGAGATTTGAGGGGGTAAAAATGTCAGGAAAGGCAATAAATGTAGCTTATCCTGTATCCTTTCCCCCCTTCCCACACACTAATTGGGGGGGTATGTTGGTGCTGGAGGCTGTGCTGGGCTGGTGCTGTACGAATGCCCAGGAAAATAAAACCCCTGCTGTTAGAATTTATCAAACTTTTTAAAGTTAAGACAAAGGAAAACGTCTAGAAATAAGGGACTAAGAAGTCAGAAATGAAATCCAATTCAGTTGAACTACAATGTTTCCATCCTGGAAGTCTGGGGTGCTTTTAAATACCTTTCTTCTACTAGAAAAAGAAAAAATAGTGCACTGTTATGTTGTCGTAGAATTATTAACAGTTCTGATTTGTTTTATAGTTTCTGGGGGAAAAAAAATCATAATTCAGGTGGTTGTCTTATTAGGACTTTGTGTGTATTTTTCTGTAGCCAGGAGCAGGCCAAATTATTTTAGGAGGGTTTAATGCAAGAGTTCCCTTACACTGTTCCTTGTTGTAATTTGCAGTATTTGTTCTCCTCTGTTTAGACTTTTGTTTTCCTTAAGGCACTCTAGTGAGTTGAGAGTGGGGAAAAAAAATGAAATATTTTTATCATAAAGATTTTTCAGTTTTAAGATCTGAACCAATAACAGTGTTACTTTTCTTTTTTTTTCCCCAAAGGGGAATGCAGCCCTCAATCACACAACTGCCAGAAACTCTGGCCCATTTTTGAGCTATCTAAGGCAGGATGAAGTTCATTTGTAAGGTCAAGATCTACTTATAAGTAATGGCACTTCCCGTGGGGAAAAACGCTAACCCAATTTGTGAAAGTTATTTTATTTGATGGTCAAACAAACTTGATAGCACATCAGGAATAGGGTTCCTGGCTGTGATGTGACACACACAGCAGCATTTCAGCAGAAGGCTTTGCTTTTCCTGTGAAGGTATTGATGGATTTTCATGTGGATGTTTGACTTTTGAAATCATAGCTTTGGTATTCTAAAAGACAAATGAAACTGTAGAGTAAAGGAACAAACCTAAACCAGCTCCAAGAATACAGGAAACACGGCAGCAGGAGGATCCACTCAGGGAAGATTATCAAGCTTCACACTGCCAGAGCCTCTTTAGCAGCTCCTTCGCGTTGTGGGTTTGGCAGAAGGAGGATGACAGGGCTGCCAGGCTGCCTAATGATCTTCATCTAACATTTACCTTATTGAGAGGGGAATAATTCTGTTAAATTAACATCCTAGCATATTTGCTGTCCAGCTAGTTGATGAATTAAATAGCCCGGACAAAACATTTCACGACTCGTTTATCCATAAAAACCACTGAATTTTCCATGCAAAAGGGAGTGACTTCTCAGCAGTTGTGTGCTGCGATGCTCTGTACCCCTCATCTGCAAAAATAGACGTGGTTATGTGTAAAAAGAAGAAGTTCAGTGAGGCTGTGTGTCTGTGGGAGGTAGGATAGCACACAGGCCCTGCTCTTGGAGTGACCCGAGCTCCGGTGCTTTGCCGCATGGTGCAGCCTCCTGCTCAGAGGAAGCGCAGACTGTTAATGACAGCCCACGAGCCTGTGACACTCGGACCACTCCATCAATCAAACCTGGCACCTCGTGCCAGCCCAGCCAGCTGTCCTCTTCCATCAGTGTCCGAAAGTGCCGCACCGAAGGCCACAGGTGCCAGCTGCCAGCCTCAAATAACCACTGGGCCTGCCCCAGGATGAGTGTATTTAGGCAACCTGTTTAGATTGAATTGTCTGTCCTGGCAGTCCCTTTTGAATTTCAGTTTGGAAAAAGGAGAATAAACAAATTACAGGCTAATGGACAAAGCAGCACATCTGTAACAAGAAATCCAAGCCTAGGGCTTTACACTCCTCAGTTGTGAGACACCACCATAAGGGCCTGTGACAGCAGGAGATGTTGCTGAGGGTGCAGTTGACGTGTCCTGCTTGGTTTGATCAAAATTTGTAACCTCTCAGTAAAGTCTGTGGTTCATGGATCCACCAGCCCACTGAGAATTTATGTCATTTCTGTTCATGTCTGTTGGGTGTGCCAAAGAGGACGTGGAGAGAAAGATTCAGTTTTGTGAGAAAATATATTATAAAGATGCTCACTAGAATTGAATTATAATTTGAATAAATCACTTTATTATTTATATATACTTTCATACTTAATTATATTAATTACAGTAACAGAGTTTCAGTGTGCAGCTGTGTGGCTCCAGCTCTCCCAGCTAAGGCTCTAAGCACTTAGCTGAGGTTCGATTGCTGCTGCATACCTGAAAAATCTCCATGTATGACAGGCACACCAAAAGGGGGTGAGCAAGTCATTTGAAGTGATTTTCAGATCCATGGGCAGGGATACTTCTGCATCCTTAAGCCTTGAGGACTCCAGATCTTGAGCATATCAGGCTGAGAAGCCTGTAGGTGTAAGAGGCTTATATGGGCAGTGAGGTTTTTACACTGGAAATGGGTATTTCAAGGCGAAAAAAAGAAGTTTCTGCTGATGCTGTAGCCCCCAGACTGATACACAGTCAGCAATTTAAACTGTTTTCACAAAGTCAGTCTGCTGCTGTTCTGGGTTCCAGTGGTTCCAACTTTGCCCTTGTGCATCTATATCAAGTTTTTTTTTCTCCTACTATCATCACCAGATCCTTGTCCTCACTTGATGTTTTCTAGGCATCTCATTCCTATTCTACAGCATGTATGAATTTTCTATTATTTGCTTGCTGAATGCAATTGCTTGCAATTTCCCAGGTTAAAAAAAAAAGTAGCTCCTTTGAAAAAAATGTAATGGAACATCCTCAGGTTGAAATGGGCCCTGAGCACAGCTGATGGCTTGGGGACTTTAATTTACTGAACGTCAGTGGTTTGATGGCAATTCAACATGACTGGTGATTGCCTGCATCGTGTTACTGCTGTGGCTGAAAAGGCTGTTTACCTTTGGAAGACAGAAAGCTCAGCTGAGCAACACAAAGAGCAATCTCCTGTGACCTGCTAATAATTTTTTTTTCCCCAACGATTCCCCAATTGCTGAGGAGCACAAACCCCTGGAGGAAAACCTTCTCTTTGCACATGTGCTTGTTTATGTATCTGTTACAAGAGGTCAATCCAGAAGAATGGTGTTTGCAAAAGAACACTTTATATCAGGAGTTTTCTTTGCTGCAAAGCCATCCTTAATTTGGCCAGTGGAAGACTTTTCAAGAGATTTCTCTCACATTTATCATCCCAGCTTGACACAGCACTGAAATATTTCTCTGTGTTTCTAATATTTGTTGTGGTACTACTTAGAACCGTGAGTGGCCCTGTACAAGCTGGAGAGCAGTGGTTCAAAAAGAAAAAAAAGCCATCTGGTTCTCATTAATTTGCTGAAATGATCAGAACATTTCGTAAGAGAGGCTATACTGCATGTAGGGAAGAGAGTGGCAGGGGCTCTTCATTTGTGCAAGTGGATGCAAACTCACCTGCCTAAGAATGATCTCGTTTCTAAAAATGAATTTGGGGTCCAAGGTCCTTATATAACATCAGACTTGATGGTCTTTTATCCATAAACTCCATTTCAGGCAGTGGCGTGTTCACTTCCTCCCACTGCCAGGCAGATGATTATGCAGGGAATTTTTTTTTCTGTGTTAAAAGGACAGCTGGAGTCTTGCTTACTATTTAAAGAAAAAAGTTAATAATTTTAAAAAAGAGATTTTTAGAAGTGTACATGTGCAAGTAGAGCAGCAGAAGCTGAGATACGCATCCAGTGTGTTTGGGTCAGCAGCCCCTGAATGGCAGGCTCGGGAGCTTCCCGCGAATTTCTGTATTTCTGATGTGCTGCTTTCCTTTTAACATTTGGCCTTTAGGCCTTTTATTTTGGGCTTTTGTGCTTGCAGAGCAAAATTTGTTGAAATACTGAAATACTGGTGTGTGCGCTCCGGGCTCCTCCGGCCTTACGTGGCCCATCTGTGCTGGACAGGACTCACATCCACTCACTGCTGCTACTGAATCTATCAAAGCAATGACCAGCTTGCTAAGGATGATTTTATAGGCTCTGCAGCTGGTTTGTTTAAAACCAGATTGCTGTCACATTTAGAAACATTTAGCACTACTGGACCAATGAGGAATAATAATTTAAAGAGGCTGACTAGATTTAATCAGTTTGTGGGAGATGAGACTTAATCAAACATAAGAGGTTGAGAAGGCTGATTGAGCTAATGAATTTGAATAGGTAATACAGACCCTGTCTGAACATTTTCTCTGGCCATGGTTGGTTTATAAGAATAAAGTGTTTGCAGAAGTTATCAATCAATCAATAGGTATAAAGTCCTTTGTGTGAGGAACCTCAGCAGTGGGGAGAGAAAATTGCCTGAAATGAAACTTGAAAGTAGACTTTGCATGAGATTTCTTTCAGTATGGGAATTTTAAGAGTTAATTTTCAATATTTTTTGTAATATGTAAGAAAAGAGACTTGGGAAACTACCTTGAAATAAAATACCCTTGTGAGCTGTATCCTGCTCAGGTCCTGAGTGGCTGCTCTTGGTGCAGACCTGCAGCATGTACTTACTGGAGAGCCCTGGCACGTGTTTTAACTTCCCTGACCTTTGGTTCTCCATCTGTAAAATTCATGTGCTCAACCTTTCCTACTCTGTTTTGTCTATTTTATGTGTTGTAGCAAGGGAAGTGTTGACTTTATAAAGAAAGGCCAGCTGAGGCAGATGCTGTGAAATGTGTGCTACAGCAGTCTCTGCCTTCCTATTACCAATCTTCCATCTTTATCTTATCCTCAAGCCCAAAAAACAAAGATGCCTCCTCCCCAGCCCCTCCCTTTTAATATTAGTCAGGGACAGGTGCGATGTCTTAAGTATAATTAAGATGAGAGTTTGTGTGACAAGTAATCTCTTTGGTACTTTATAAATTAGGGATGCTTTAAGTGAACGAAAAGTAACTGTATAATCTCATCATTTGAAATCCATGCTTGTGTAGTAGGACCCTGACCCATCCTTTTGTGTTTTCAGTGCAGAAGAATTCTGCCTGTGCTTTCTTCAGCAAAGGCAGCAGTTGTAAATAGTTTTCAGCTTCTACTGAATTAAGTGTGAGAGGTCCTGCTCTCTGCCCACCTCCTTCTGGCAGTGCTGGCAGAACTTTGTTGGACTTTGGAGGGAGTTTTGTCTCACACCTCTTCTTAAAGAGAATCATAAAATCATAGAATGGTTTGGGCTGAAAGGTGTCTTAGAGGTTGTCTAGTTCCATCCCCTTGCCATGGGCAGGGACACCTTCCACTACACCAGGTCACTCAGCTCCATCCTGGCTTTGAACACCTCCAGGGGTGGGGCAGCCGCAGCTTCTCTGGGCAAAGAGAAGAAATGTGACAGCAGAAGGACCCAACCCTGAGAGATGCTTCTAAAACATTCAGAATTTGGGGTGTCTGAGATGTTTTTGCTCCCAGCAGAAACCGTCTTTCAGCTGAAGAAGCTGGTGGGGAAATAATAGAAGGTAATTCCATTGTCCTGCCTCAGTCAGGTCAGGTCCTTCACGCTGCTGGAAGAAGGATAAACTCTGTTAAGTGTTGACATCAAGGTCCCCTATAAAAGACAAATATGCCATAGGAGCGTGGCGAGGGGAATTGGATTGGGATAGAGATTTTTAATCAGCATCAGGCCTGACAATCAACTAACACCACAACCAGCTGAATGATTGAGAGTCCTGAAATGGTGAAATATTCAGTAAATGCTATATTTTTGTGTAATGCTCTAGTAGTTGCTGAAGCTGTGGCTTTGCTCTTTTTTTCGCAGAAATGCCTAGTTCTATTTTGGCTTTTTGATATGCTTTTGTCATAGTGCTCAGAAATGATGGGGCTGCATGGTGACTTTCTTTAAATCACTGTGCTTATGTGAGAGGATTGGTTGCTAAAAACATCAGGAGTTACAGAATATTTTTGTTGTTGTTACTGCATCAGTAATGTGAAGCTCTACTTGAAATTAAATATTATGCCATACACTGTTGAAGGCTGTCCTTTTTCCATATTTCAATCCAAGGTGACCATGGTCATTGTGAATCATGAAGGAAGATGTGGCATCCCTGCCTTCTGCCTGCAGATTTGAGATGCAGAGGGGTCTGTGGCCAGCTTATGGTCACTGAGGTGTTTGCAGTAAAACCAAACTTAGCTTAGCTTTAGCCAACAAAAGCTGCCTAGTTGGTTTTTTTTCTATTCCCACTGTAAGTCTTGAAAATAAAGGCACCTCCATGCAGTTGAATCCCTTTATCTTCCACTTCTGTCTGAGGATATAATGAAATGCACATTAGACATGGTGGTTTCTCTCCACTGGCTCCAGAAGGCACCTCAATAATCACCTTGGATGGAGATCTGAGAAGCCTTGTCTGCGGGAAGGTGTCCCTATGCATGGCACAGGGGTGAGAACTAAATATTATTAAGGTCCCTTCCAAGCCAGGACATTCAGTGTTTCTATGACCCTTGTAGGTGGGTGTGATGAGCCCCATCTTAAGCAGAACAGAGAAGGGACTCCAGTTTCCTCGTGAGTTTGCAGTATGCATCACACTCCTTTACTGCACTCTTGACACTCTAAACAACATGCACATTTTATTACCAAAATGATTTAAACACCAGGTGTGCTGTTGGAACTTGCAAAGTCTTACCTTTGTGAAGTCACATTTTCCTCCCCAAAACACCCAGTTTTAGTCCTACTTAGTATTTTGCATCTGCAGTGCAGAGAGGTGCCACTTGTGTCAGTCTCATTTTGTCAGGAGCAGTGCACATTTTCATTTGGAGTTTTCTTCGTGTTTCTAATGGCAGGCAGCATGCAGAGCTAATTAATGGGGTACGGGAAGAAGTCACTGATGAGTACAGATTGAATATCTTCAGATAAAAAGAGCTGCGGGTCTCCTGTTGAGTTTAAAGAACAGCCCTACTGAACCTTTGATATGCAACCAGATGCAGCATGTAGAAGCAACCAAATCAAGGGTTAGAGGGGATGAAATTAGTTCAGTTGACTCTTATTTTCTATGTATACACTTCCAGAAATTACTATTACCTTGCGGTTAGCTAATCTAAATACAGAGGTGCTTAATTTTTTGCTCCCTAATTATAGAGGTCAGTACAACAACTTGCATTATTTCATTCAATGTTTTCTTGAAGTGGATGGAGAGATTGGGATCTTGTTGTAGTTTCAGCGTAGCAGCCTATTTTGATGCCTCGCAGTGTAGAAATTAAGCAGGGAGAACTGAAGTGCCATTCTTATATGGGGCTCCTAATAGTAACACACTTAGAGTTCAAGTGGTTCTAGCTGTTGTCCCTTCGTGTTGGTGGAATAGTTGTTGAAGAAGAATTTCAGAACTGAATGGTTCATGCTCAAAGCAGTAGCTTGTCTATTTAAAATGACATAAAATAAAAGTATGAACAGACAGGAAATGCAGCAGGAGCTACTAAACCATTGTGATTTTCTGCTTTGAGGGTAGAGAGGGTAGCATAGGATGGGACTTGAGGTGGATTTCTTGTCCTGCTTCTCTGGGGTTCAAGCAGAGCTGATTGGCGAGGAATGATTTATGACCAGATACACATTTCCTCAGTAGGAATATTTCTTCTTGAGTAGAGGAATATTTCTGCAGCCTACAGCCACTGAGATACAACATGTCCCTGTTGCACATGCATTTCATCAAGGTTAGAGGCGAGTGCCCTTGATCCGTTCCACCAGATCTAGTCCATGACAAGTGTCCTGCCTTTTCTTTGTGGGGAATCCCGTTCTGTTCTTCATGGGCAGCTTTCATTGCTGAAGGTATTTCAGCCTGGCACAGCTCCTCTATCCAGATCTCTGCCCAAATCCTTGTCCCTGTGCAGGGGAAGGAGGCTTATAAGGAAGAGAAAGCTGGGGAGAAAAGATGGAAAGGTTTTTGTCTTCAGGGCTTTTCTATGCCATTGCAAAGACTTCCTGAAACTATTGCTCTGATGTTTGTTCCAGCCATCAAACCCTGAAGGAAATCCCTGATTGGGTGTATGATTTAAGTCTATAAAGTGAACGTGGGGACATGGTTCAATAATGAACGAAGGAGAGTATCACTGTTGCTCCTTACAAACCTTGATTTTGATGTCTGCATGAGTTTGTACTCTAAAGAACTTTCCACCAGGATAGCAAGTGGCCTCATCATTTGCTGTGAAGGATGAGAAAGATTTGCTGTTGGATGCAGTTCAGCTGTGGGGTTTTGAGCTAATACTAGATTTGTCCTTTTAGGACAATGTGCTTGCTGTACTTCCTGCATTGACTAGTCATTATTGATATCCCCATCTTCCCCCTGCTCCCTCCTTGACTCCTTGGGAGGGTCATACGCCTGGGATTTACAGCTCTTTTTGGTATATGGTGACTGTTACAGCAAAGATGAATGGGAAGGGAAGCTCTTGTATGTTCCTCTGCCTGAAAACTTTCTCAAGGTTAGAGATCTCGGGTGACTTTTATTGTTACCTTTTCTGACAACAGCCTCTCAATATGAAATAGAAACTGAAATAGAAGAGTGGCAACCAACTGGAGATAGACCTGAAAGGACTGGCATGGCGATACAAACTGCTTATTGTTTATAGTATTTGTCTACTTAAAGCCCACCTCTCTCTTGAGAGCCTGGCTTACTTAGAAAAGAATTGCTACATTGGCAGAAGTTTCCTATATCTTAACTGTTATAGAAAGATGTTATGAAAGCAGTTGCCATGAAATTGAATTATAGGTGTTGTATTCTTCACTGCTTAAATTGCTCTATTATATCACAGGCCTCATAGTTTTGTTTGGAACAAATAACTGCAATTTAGTAGGAGCCTAAGAGATGATGGTATTAGCAGTCAGGGGTTGTTTAAGGCTTCCTTAATGATGGAAAATTGTTCTTATCCATTTACCATGTGTCGTCTTTGTAAAAATGCATGTGCAGTGAATGGAAAAGGAAAACTGTTCCCTCATGGCATCTAAGTTTGTTTTTGTATTTTTCAATGTGTGAAACAAACCCCTGTATGTTTTTAGATTAGTCAGGGCAATATGGTCATTCATATGTAGCTTTGACACAGCTCTGATACATCAAATGGTGACACTGGATATGGTCAGATGTTTCACTTCATTCACTTCCAGTTTGCTGAAATTAAATATGTGGTTGCTCAACCTAAAACTTCCCAGGTTTTAATGGAATAGATTTTTAAAAGATCCTTCAGGAAATTTTTAAAAATAACTCTCAGTACTGAAAGCAATTATTGGTTTGGGCCAGAATTTAAAATCATTTTGTCTAGGTTTAGATTCCTAATTGCTGCTCTATGTGCTGCTTCCTCCCCAGCCCACTCATGCCCAGTAGCCTTTTCTTGGATGTGCTTTGCAGTTTACCCTGAAGCTTAATGTATGGGAATTGCTTCATTTGGCTTGGAAACTGAGTAACTCCCAGAGAAAACGGATATTTGCAGAGGTCTTGGGCTTGAAAATGAACCTTGCTTCCCCTACTTCCTTTTCAGGTCCCTATTAATCTACAAAAGATACTCTATACTGAAATTCCAAAGCAAAACCTGCTGTATCGTGTGGCTCAGAACAAGCTTTATCAGTTTCCTCTGTTCCAACCTGTTACTAGTCTAGAGATCTGGTAAAGTGTTACATATGTGTATTCCTCCAATTTCACAGATTTCACAGAGAAAATGAGGTTAGGAAGGATAGGGAGAGGTCAGTTTGTCCATCCCTTGCCTGAAGGCAGGACCTGTTTTTCCAGGTCCTGCTTTACCCTTGACAGATGACAGGACAGACATGTCCTTAAAATTCCTCAGCCATCGAGATTTGCTTACTTGCTTTGAGGTGTCACTTGTGGAAAGCCAATTAAATCTGCTTCAATGGTCTTATTTTGCCTGTGTTCCATTAGCAATTAGGATCAGTTTTCTTGCTTGTTTCAGGTTTTTTTATATATACATGTTTTTTGCACATGTGTTTTTGTTTTATTTTCCCCTTTTCTGCTCCTCTCCTGATATGAAATGTGATTTTTCAACATCTGCTTTTAGCCAGTTTGTGTCAGGCCTCTGATGATTTGCCCACTTGACTAAAGGTAGTATGCAAGTTCCCTAATATTTCAGAAATTCCAATTTCATGGCAATCTTTGAGAATAAAAAAGGGAGTGGGGCAATTTTTGGAGTGAGTTCTTTTGAATGTGCATTTTTGCTGATAAGCCTTGTATCAGTGCTTTTAGTAAGTCCTTTTCTGTTGTCTCTTGAAATGTGATATGAGAAAACAAAACTGCTTCACAAAGTTCTGTGAAAAATTAATGTGTACTGTAGTTTAGAAGATGGATCACTGGAGGGCATTTAAATGTTATGTATTTGTTTTCTGCAAATTTTATTTTAAAGGAAACCAAATACCTAGTAAGGACTGTTTCAGAAATTCAACTAAGTGCTGCTGGTACTAAAAGAATTAAGAGAGGAGAAATGAGGGGCATAGACTGCACAGCCTAATGAGGGGCCATAAGCCTAATGATGCAAAATTGCAAATTGCCCAGATTACAAAGCACTGTCCCTTGCATGCAGCTCTGCTTTTAGGGCTCTCCAGAGCTGCAGTGTCGGCTCAGGATTCAGATGTGCTGGCAGTGTGGTGTGCCTGGTGCCAGCCCCAGCAGCCACAAAGCCTCTGCACGACTCCAGCCCGTGCTGGAGCTGCCATGTGCTGCCAGAAACCTTTCCAGGCTCTGAACTGTGCTGCTGGAGGGAGCTGCAGTGGGCAAGGTAGGGAATGAACTCGTGGGATGACAGGAGAGAAGTGACGTGGTGCAGTACCAGAGATGCAGGTTCCCTTGCCCAGCACACCCTTGATTTTTTGCTCTTGGAGGCAAACTGGTGCCTAAGTGATGGTACAGCTTCAACTTCCCCAGCACGTGAGGGAGATGCTGCCTGGGCTCCTGCTGGCAGCCAGGGAAGCGTTTGGAGCAGCTGCTGCTCTGCAGGGTGACTGTCCTGAAAGGGCAAAGGGGTTTTGATGGGACAGCAAAACCAGAGCCCAGGGTTGCAGATAACAGAAAGGTAAAAATGCAGTTTTTTACAGAGGAGTGTTTACTTTCTCGCTGCATGCTCTTCCTGACCCATAAAAGCTGCCAACTGTGGTGTCAAGCTGATAAAATGTTCACACAGCTCTAGCCAGAGCAATGAACTATAACCAAAAACTGAGGAATGTTCGGGTTTTTTTCCCCTTGGCTTTTGCCAAGAATTCAAGCAAAAGTGTAAAAATGTATTTTTCTCACCGGTGTCACTTTCTACTCCTATCTGTGTAATCATATCTGTCTTTCCTTTGGGATGCTGGTTATTCCTTCTCCTTTAGTTTGTACAGGTCAAGGATGAAACACAGCCTTAGCTTCAGTTCTATAATTTTGCAAACAGTGAGATACCTGATAGTCTCATACAGCCTGTGTACCTCAGAGATGTGATAACCAGATATTTCTTCTGCTGATGGCTGATTGCTCATCTGAGTAAACTGGAATAATTCAGGAGAAGTCTTAGGTTTCTTTTTCCTTTAGAATAGAACAAAGCATTTTGCATTGAATGCAAAATCATTTGAGATAAGTGATGAGATTACTCAGTCAAAGCAGAATAAAAACTGGGAGGGATGTAATTAATTGTTTTATTTTTTTCAAGATGCTGACATGATGTGAGAGTTGCTAATGCAGTCTGAAGTACAAATGATATGCAAAATTCCCTGATAACTACCTGGGAATTCTCATTCCATCAGCAACTTCTATGTTATCATAAATGAGACAGCTTGAAAGGCACTTGTTGCGTTTTGTATTGCATGCAAAAGCCATTTACACTTCAAATGAACTGGCCTAGATTATTTGTGATGGTTTTTTTTCTGCACAGCTTTCATAAGCAATGGAACAATGCTGAATTACTACTCTATAACATTTAACAATTCAAGAATCGTGGGGTGAGGAGATGTGACAAATAAACACCCTCGTGAAGCTGCTTAGCAGCTGGGGTTGTAAAAACAGGGCTTCAGCAAGTCAGATTGGGACGTCTGATCACCTCTGAAAATTGACAAATGTTTAAATTTTAATTGTAATCTGTTTTTATGTTCTGATAACAGAGCCCACAGGGTGAATGTGTGTTTGTCTCTTGGGACCCCCAGGCTGAGCCCCTGTGGCTGATTTCCATCCGGTGTGAATGGTCAAAGGCATGAATTCAGGAGTGAAGCGGAGAGGGAGGATGAGCAGGGAGTTTGGTCTTCATCCAGGAGGTGAAATAAACCTAAGGGAGTCTCTCCAAAGCTCCAGGGCTCAATTCTCAGCAGTTGCAAACCAGCACAGTTCAGTATAACTGAGGCTGAGGATCTGTCTGTGTGACTTTATCTGTGCCGTGTACAACAGATGATTAAGTACAAATGCATGTTGAGGTGATGTGGGCTGTGTGTAAGGATGAAGCAGGAATGTGCCTAAAAGCCCCCTAATCTCCAGTTTGTTCAATTCCTGCTATTTATCTCCCCATCACCATTCCAGTATCTCTGTACTAATCTGGAAGGCTCTCCATGCTGAATATGACGAATGTACAGAAGTCAAAAAAGGCCTGGAATGCTCATGGCTGCAGTGTTAAAGATAATTATATGGTGTTTCTAGCTCAGATGCAATCCTGGAAAGCATGAGAACAGCTTTGGGATGTATGCTCATGGTGCTAGGAGAGGTCAGCAGGAGGTAGATGCTCACAAACTAATTGGACTTCTGGGATTCTGTTTTGAGGAGTGTCTTCATATAAAACAATGTACATACCCAGGATGTGCTGCTCAGTTGTTTCCTAAACTGACAGTTGTTCTAAGATAAGAGATGTTTTATTTCACTGAAGCCCTTTTTCTCCAAGTCCAAAAGAGCCTGGAAACTATTATCTCACGGAAAAATACCTTGGGGTATGTGTGTGGAAAAGGTGATGTGTTCTGTAGTGCTGGCAGGGTCACCCTGCGTGCCTCAGTCTCCTTTCTGAATGCTGTTTATGAAGGAGAAAAACCGGCTTGAAATGCAAAGGATGTGAGTGGCTGTGGGTTTTATCTAACACGGTACAAAGTGGCCCATTGTGAATTGAGGGAGGTGTTGCTACCTGGGGGAGGCTCTTCATCCTCCCTGTGTGGCTGGAGTGATATGAATGCCGTGTGTTGACTTTTAATGAATATTCATCACTTGTGTGTGTGTGTGGAGGGCTTTATAGCCTGTCACTGCAGCCTTATCTTTAGGCATTAGGAAGAGGAGGCAGCTCCTGTGTTTGGTGTCTGATGTTGGGTAGGGTAAAACACTTCACCCTGTGAGCCTGGAAGGGCCAAGGCTTGTGGGTACTGAAAGGGAGCCCTGCACTGCTCGGAGAATACCAAACAGGGAGTGCCCAAGGACAAGCAAACATGGCAAAATGAAAAGGAATCCTGAGCAGGCAGTAAATATTGTGCTTAGGAGGCTTCTCTTCTCATCCCCTAAATTTATGGCCTCAGTGCCTGCACTTCCCATCTCACATCACTGTTGTTCTGGGCCTGCCTAGGTGGTTGTGTGCTGACCTTTTTCATTGTTTATAATACTTGCATGCCTGCATAGTACTAACAGGGTTGTGGGATACATTTTAAAGCCCACCAAAGTTGCCTTTTTTTTTTTTCTTCCCTGTGATGGTGTTACCCATTCCCAGTACTCTGCTGGTCTCTACTTGCCTCTACAAGGCCCTTCATGATTCCCAGTGCTCTTCCAGAAACACCTGCAGCCTCTGCCCTTGAGATATCTGGAGACATTTGGGTCCTGCCGTCTTAGGCACAGCTCTGAGTTTTGGGAGCAAAGTGGGGATACGGTGTGGATAAATAAAAATAATAATAAATAAGAGTGCTGTCTTTTATTGGGATTTGTGTTCTCTGGACTTAAATGTGTAGAATTGAACAGTCCAGCCTAAACTGCTTGTCTGGGTGTCCCATTCAGTGAGTGGGCAGAGATGGCTGCAGATGCTGTGTCTGTTGAATACAATCTCTCTTCTTGCTTTTGGGCATAACCAGTGTGTGGATAAAAATACGTTCTTTTTCTTTTTTTTTTTTTTCTTTTTTGGATTAACAACAAATCACTGTTTCTTTGTAAGGTGATGATGAAGAAGGTTTAAATTTTCTGTGCTGAAAATCAGCCAGCAGCTGTTTAAATGAAAAATCTTTTTTGTAAGAAAAACAGAACAACTCAAAAATTACCAGTAGCTAAAATGTACTTGCAGCATCTGTTGTTTAACTGTATCCATGTTGCAATTAACAACAAACTGTAATAACACATCAGCATTCAGCTCCATTAATTTTCTTTTTTTATATTACTTTATTATTCTTTCAAGTGTGTTCTGCAAAAGTAAAAAGATACTAACAATGCTTAATAAATGAATAGACAAATATATAAAGCTTATAATTTTGTGTAGTCTGTTGATGTATAATTTTTCTTAAAATAAACAAATGGATACAAAACTATAACACAGGAAAAAGTTATATGAGCAATGATTAGACTCACACCTGTTCAGCCACTAAAGCTTAATTGCTCGTGATTTTGTGTTTGAGGGCTCCATATCTCACTCCTGTCATGCTCTTCAATTTGGGATCTCTGTATTATTGTCTTATTTCTCACTTGCACATGGCTACAGACGTGTGTTCTTTGAGTTATTATGGTTCAATATCATATCAGCCCCTGTGTTTAGGTTTAAAGCTGCTGCAAAACGGTGTAAACTGGCCTAAGGTTGGCTTAAATGAACGATGGAGGCAGCTCCTCACGCCTGCTCCCAGACCGCTTGCCCTGCTGCGGAAGGACGTGGTTGCAGGCTCACACGTCTTACTCACCTCTTGCCTCTGGCAATAATTTAGCTAATTAGCTCAAATATACCACCTGAACTTAGGTGAACTCGTGTGCACAGGTAAAATCTGGGGCTGCAGTTTTTTGCTCTGCTGACATCAGTGTGTGCCTGGTCTGACTGTAATTTTTCTAATTTGTGCAGCAGAACCCATTCTGTGTCTTCCACTTGCAGACAGTTGATTGAATAGTTCAATCAGCTACTGCTTATTTATATCTGCAAAAATACCCTCTCCACACAGATGATGTTTCAAATGGTGACACTTAAACTGGTGTTCTGGTTTTCACTTTTTCCCTTTTCCCTTTTTTTTGTGTGTGTGGTGGGAAGATGACACGTCCTGTGTACATGTCTCTGTGTTCCACAGTATTAAGTGTAAAGTCTGTTTATAAATGCAGCTAATGAAATTGGGGACCGTGTGGCCTCCATTTAAAATAATGGCATGAGCAATCTCACTCCATTACGTTTGAGTGGAAGCAGTTCATGCTAAAGTGCTGGTTCCCTCAGGAGCCAGGGAGCCCTGATTGAATCTTACTTGCAAAATGGCCAGTGATGATAAGTTTGCAGGGCAGATGAGAGCTCTGACTCAACAGAAACTGCAGTGCTCGGGGAAGGGGCTGCTTTGAGCCTATTAATGCATTTTTCTTTCTCTTTCACTGCTGTCTTGCAAGCTTTGCAGCAAAGGCAGCTGCCCTGTGTTCACGTTTCCCAGGGGCACTGAGGTGCTGTGGTGCCAGGAGGGTTGTGCTGCTCTGCTCGCCTCTTGGCTGCAGTGGCTTTGGGCTTTCTCCTTCCAGCTCTGGGGTCCAGAGCAAATAGTCCCATCAGGAGGGTGGTTCTCCAGCATTAAAAACTCTGTCCTTTCTTCTGGTGTACTTTTATCAGAAGACTAATGTAAATTTATGGGATTTTTCTTGACTACCACGAGGTCCTTCTAACAAGGGGGATGGCCAGGCCATGAAGTGAGCGACCCTCCTTTTTTTATCCTGTTGCAGTGTGTTTCAAAACACAGAAGTTGTTGGGAGATGCTTAACAAATGAGTTTTGACACAGGTTGATGAGCTGATATGTGCTGTGCTGCAGTCTGTCTGTCTGGAGCAGTGCCCATTGCTGGCGGGGTGTTATTTCTGTGAGGAGACAGACAGACCATCCCTCGTGGCCACTTGGCATGGAGAGCTTACTTTCTCACCACCACTGGTCAGTAATGTGGGGATGAGAAGCCTGAAAATATGTGATGCTCCTGCCTTTGGCTCAAGATTTGCTGTGGATTCTGAGCCTGCTTTCTGTTCCTGCAGGAAAAACTCTTGGGGACTATTTCAGCACTCTGGGGGGAGTTGCTGTGCACCAACCACTGGCATAATACATCCCTGGTTTTGCAGAGGAAAAATAAAATTGCACCTGACAAAGGCCTGTAATATCTGAATATAAATATATCTGACAGAAGTTGCAGCTGCATGTATATCAGGACAGGGCAGTACTTGACTATAACCATGAAGACTGAAGTGAACTCAAAATTCAGTAGAACACTACAGAAATGGGCTTGCAGGGTACCGGCCTGTATCGAGAGGAAATAGGACTTCTGCAAGACAAATAACAATTCCCAAATGCTTATCTAGCACAAACACATTGAGCAAAATAAACTTGACTCTTTCAAGTGAACATTTCACGCTTATGAGAAAACTTGGTGACGTCTTCAGTGATGGAAAATAACTGGAAAAGGGGAAACTTGAGAGGGAGAGAGGAGTAGAGTTGGAGATGCAAATCTAGAAGAGAGGCAAAGCACCTGCAGCTTCTTCTTCCAGGCTCTCTTCACCCCTCTTCCATCCCTGAATGGTTGGGGGATTGTAGATAAGAGCTCATGAGATGTGGGGAGCAGCTGAATGGAGCAGCAAGGTGCATCTGCTGGACCTGCATCCCCCTGGACACAACGGATCACCCTGCTCTGTCTTGTCACTGTGGTTGCTAACTTTGTGTTTTCTGTAGTGACACTGTGCAAGGCAGGCTCAGCCTTCAGAGAAGCTCTGGCTGTTACTAGATACACCTTCAGAAATAACCCTCTGCACATCCAGGATCAATCTCAGACTGCCTTTTATGTGCAGCTTTTCCCAGCCTTCCCACAGTTTTACAGACATATAATAATTTTACCAAAAGAAACGTTGCAAATCCAAGGAATTCAGAGTTAAGCTTAAGTGCATCATAAACCTCAATGAGAGGGTTATTTTGCTGTACTGTTCTATCGTGTTGGGGAATTAATTTATCAGAAGTGCAAGAGGAGGTTGCTCTTCCATGTAGCTTAGAAATGTATGGGTGAATGTAATGGTACTTCTCAGTTTCCTGGAATTGGAGCCTGATGGGATTTTTTTAGAATACTGAAGGACTGCCTCTTCTGTGTGTTTTATTGAAAATGGCATGTGAACAATGTCCCGCAAACGTGGTTTGCGGAGCCTTGTGTTTCACTGCCAGGCTTGAAGCTTTCAGCCTTGAGATCCCCTCTGCAAGTTTGTGAAGGGAGAAGGAACACGTGGAAAAACTGCTGATGTTCTGAATGTAGGGGATGTAGTTTATTTTTTTCAGTTAGCCTGGCAGTCTCACCGGGATAAAACCAAAAATCATGATGGCACATGTCACGTGTTGGTGTGTGGACAATATTACATTTGATTGCCATTTGAAAAATGTGATGGTTCCAGTGCCTAATTGCAAATTATCTCATGCTTTTATAATTAGCTTTGCCTGGATAAAATGTAATAAAATACAGTGTTTGTCCTCGTGTGAGACAGTTGATTAATTTAATCACAGCTGTGATGAAGAGCTCATTTTGCTTCTAAGTTTCTTTCCAGTTTAGTTTCTTTTGCCTTTGAAGATGCGATTGCAGCTGATTTGGGGGATCATGTGGAATTCCTGTCTTGTAAGAGGCAGGGCAGAACACTGAGTAATACAAAGACTCTTGAAGCTGTGATTCACCCTCTCAGATCATGTTAGGATTTGGATTTCACTTGTGTTAAGGACAAGAATTATGCATAAAATACATTTCTGAACTGGTTCTAAGTTTGGTGTGGCTTGAATCTGAGCTTTGGGTACAAACCTGCTCAAACTAATAAGTTTTGAGTATTAATAACATTTCCTTTACTAATAACTTTTAAAGAGATGGAAATATAATCCAGTATCCATATAATGTGCTACTGACAGTTTGAACATTTGTAATATTTAGCACACCATGACTGCAAATGAACTTGGGCATTAGGACTGAAAAATGTAGTGTTTCTGTGTTTCTCCTCTCAGCTGGGCAGGTAATCCTCCTCCTAACCCCATGGATTTAAACATTAAGCCTAGGTCAGATCCCAAGGCTTTCCCCTTTTCTGTTTGTGAAAGGGCTTCATTTTGACCTGAGGGAAAGGTCATGTATCAAGGCAGCAGTTTCCCATCACTGTCTTTCAGGTGGACTCACCTTTCACTCTGTCGTGTTTTGTGGTTTCCTCCCATTTCACACTGCTTGGTTTCCGATCTTCCCTCTGTCCTTCCTTTGCAACCATCTACTTTATTTTAATCTTCTTGACAGGACCCTCTTATCTGTTCTTGCCAAGCTCCATTTAACCAGGTCTGCCTTGAGCAGATTTGTCTTTCTGCCTTCCGATTTCTCTGCAGGGCACGGCATGAGCAGGCCCTCACACTCCCATCAAAATGTAATTTTTTGATAATTTTAGGCTCTTGCATCTACAGTTTCTCTTCTCCTGGGAATATAAAACCCTGTCCTGGCCATGGCTGGGAAGCTCTGTTGTTTCTCAGTCTTCCGCTCTTCCTCCAAACCCAGTCCTTACCTCTGCCAGTCTCAGACCTCCTCTGTTGTAGCAAAAAAAAAAATCCCCCAAAACAAAAAACCCACAAAAAACTGTGCCTTGCGCCTCCTACTGGATTTGTCCCATTTGTTTCAAGGATCAGGCTGGCCACTGGCTCTGTTTGAGTAGTAGAAAATGATTTTGTAGCAGTGAATTATTGCAGGGCTGGTGGCCAGCAGCCTCTGTCTGAAGCCTCTTTTTTGGAGCATGTGAAGATTTATGGGCAGCTCCAGCAAGTGCTGAGCACGCTGTTGTGTGTTGGGCCAGCTCACTGCACTGCACGTGGAAGCATCTGAGCTTAAGATCTTTTTTAGTAACTGAAATACATTCCTTGGGGAGCCTGAAGTGGTCCAAATGTTGGGTTGTTTTTTGTTTGGTTGTTTGAGGTTTTTTGTTGTTTTTTAAGCATCCAAAACCACCATATACTGAAAAGGATATATGAAATTAAGAGCATTTACATTTTCTTTCTCTCATTTTTTAAATTCAAAATTAGAGGGAAGAGACTGTTTAATTTTCTCCCTTGTGGCTGAATCTTTCACAGCAAAGAATTGCACTTTTTCTCCTAGTTCTCCTCATTTCACATATACCTTTGAGTGATAATTTCTATCCTTTCTTGATAAATAAAGAATTTTCATTTCAGGAGACATTTGAATGCTATTTTAAAGTAAAATTGATTTTCCATCTTTATGTAATTAAATTGTGTGGTCAGAAGGAAATTGCATTGGAGTTACAAACCTGATGTTATTTCCTTTTTTTGTGTATGTACTTAAAAAACAAAACAAGCAAAACCACTGACAAAATATGCCTGGAAAGGAAGCTGTAGTGTCTGATGAAGCAAGGGACAAAGATTTAATTTTTCTTCTATCAACGGAGAGAGGTCACAATGAGACTCTGGCACTGAAGTTGTCTTGTGTAATATAGATTTTGAAATTTGCAGTGTGATTTCTCACTTTTTAATAAGCTGAGAAGTGCATGAGAACTTTCACCAATTAGCATCGCTATCCAGTGACCTCTGTAGGGGTGAAAAGGGAAGAAAACCTCATGAGAGCAGGATGATTAATTGGTTAAAACATTGTATCATGAAAAAAAAATCTGACTTACTTAAAGCCTGTCTCAACTGGTGGCATCCACACTTGCTTTATTATGTTTAATATGGTTGTAATCCATTAAAAGACACAAAACAGGCTGCTTTTCCGTTCAAGGTGTATTCTAGGAGCTGTTTTCTTTATTAGCATAAATACTGGCTATGAGGGAGCAAACGTGCTTTAAATTTCTCTTCATTCCAAAGTCTCTAATTAGCTGAAGTTTATCCTTTGCTAAGGGGAAGATACTGCATTTGGGCTTTTGTTTCCCTTCCTCGTTGCCCAGCATTTGGCCAGAGCAGCCTGTTGTGGTCCAGCAGCAGTGGTAGTGTTTTGCACACATCATATTTTGCATATTCAGAGCATATTCAGCTTGCCTAGAAATAATGGCAAACTTTTGCCTCAGTGTGACCAGATAATGGGCAGGTACACTGTGGTAAAACATTGCTTCCATCTATTATGAATGTGAGCTTTCTGTTTCTTCAGTTTCCCCTCAAAAAAACCCCAAACCCCAGTGAACAACAAGAAGATCTTTTTGTGTTTGAACACAACAAACTTGCTGAGGTGCATTTGGTCAGTCCACAAGCTCCTTCATTCCCATCCAGTGCAGTGACTGTCCTGACTTTGGGTTGCTTGAGAGGTACCTGCCTGTTCTGAGTTTTACTGCATCTTCTTTTTCTGCACCCTGAAAAATGGAGACTTCAAAATCATTTCACCTGCACAACTTGTAAATTATGTTAGGATTGGTCTCTGAGCTAATACTGGATCTTGTTAAGTGTGTGATTTAAACACATTTAGTGTGTGGAAACATGGCAAAAAATCTTGAACTTGAGGACAAGTTTGTGCTTCCAGCGATTCAAATAATAATAATAGTGAGTACTTTGTGTATCATATTGGCTCAGTGTAAGGCAACAGCAGCCTGGCCCTCAACCTGCAGGCTGAGATGTCTGTTGTGTATGGGCTGTTCTGAACCTGTCACAGTCAGAAGCTCACTGCAATTAAAGTCCCAAATGTTTAATGAGAGGCAGATAATATTGTCTGGCATTTTAGATAATATTCAAGATGCTGAAAAGCTTCAAGAGGAATTAAAGGGAAAGGATGGGCTATTCCTGTTGAGGACAGTGTGATTGGCGAGGGGATGCAGCTGCATTCCAGTGGGGTGGGTACCAGTCCTTCCCTCACCCTGCCTGGCATTGCTGACTTGGACCAAACTCCAGGGAAGGTGGCACATCACAGCCATCTGCAAAAATGACACGACTGTGGTGCTCTGCCTCCTGGGGATTTGTGAGAATAAAGCTGCTGATGATGAGGTGCTTATGGGTACAGCAGAAACAGGGCCAAACAAGGCTCTTCAGACAGGGAGGTGGGAAGGGGCTGGGAGCAGAGCCTGGAAAGTGACTTGGTTTTTTTTTGCAAGCAGCTGAAATTTGCATGTAGGCAGTTTATACCCACACAACGAGATTAAAATTGCTGCCTATCTCATCTAACAAAATTGTTCCTGCTCCTTCAGCACTGCCCCGTGTCTGTGTCTCAGGGAAATCAAGCACTGAATTTTGCTGACTGCCTCGTGCTGCCGCTTGCGCCTCCAGCTGCCTCGGCCCTGCAGAGGAGCCAATCTTTCTCTGTGAGAAATCTGAGTGTTAATAATTTCTGGCAAGTGTTGTGCTGAAGCAGACAATTCTCTAACGCCAGCCAGGCATGTTGAGGAGTTACACTGGACAGGGCAAGGAAAACACTTCATTCATGTTTGAATTCCTCACCTCTCTGCAGCCTCCTAGGGCAGCCGTGTGAGCCAGGGCAGATGCATTTCACATGGATGCTTTCCCTTGGAAATGCCTCTGGTGATGGTCTAGTATGTAGTGGTGGCTGCTATTTGCTGTGAGAATACCTCCTGGCTTGAGATTTAATATTTTTTAAAAAAATTTTCCCATCTTTTATAAGGTGAATGAAAGTGATAAAGATATCTAGATTTAATCTTGCTTCATGGTGGGGTATCTGGTTCCCTAATGTCGCTTGGTCAATAGGAGCTGTGGGCCAGAGTATTCAGTTGGTGTTTATTTGCTAAGTGCAAGCCTGGTTAGTTATTTTATTGTTAGTTTTATTTGAAATTAGACCTTCCCTTCCATCCTGCCCTCAGTATTTCTACCTGTTGTTTTTCTCCACAACGTTTTTAAGCTGTTTTGCAAATGGATGTTAGAAACTGGATTGACTGGAAAAAAAAAAGATTTATGATAAAGGAAAAGTTTTGACTGTGTTTCCAGTACTGTTCTATTTCAAAGTCACTGGCAAAAAGAAAAGCAAGATGGGCTAAAATATCCAGCATTTCCTTGTGATATTTTTCAATTTAGAAAAAAAGGGTTGTTTATAACTAAGTCTCACTTGGAATTGCTGGAGCTTGCCTGATCTCCAGGGGGATTTCTTGAGTGTGGTTGTCCATGCTACATCAGGATCTCTCTTCCCTGACAGACATGAGATGTGTGAGAAATTAGTATCTGTGCCATGAGAATATCATTAACTACACTGCTTGCATCTGGGAAGACCTTTTTCTGTTCTTTAGGGATGACATCTTGGAGCTCTACCCTATTGATTCACCTCTTAAGTCTAAGCTACTGTGGGGGTCAGCAGGTGTGTGTGGGCTCGGGGATAACGAGCTGCTGTATCCCACTTAATCCACAGTAGCTGACTGTGGGTAAATACAAGGTAGCTCAAGGCTGCTTGACTTAGGTTTAGGAAAATATTTGTAATCACAAATACCTTTTTAATATCAACATTTTCTAGGCCAAGTAGCTTCAAGGGTTTGTGGAACTGTTTTAGATCTCCATTTCATTGTGTAAGTAGGTTATAAACACCAAATCAAGTGTCTTTTAGTCTTTATGTTCGCAGTGCAAGGGATATTTTTGTGATAGATATTCTTAAGGATTGTTGAAAGCAGTAGAATAGTTCTGTTTTTCAAATATAACGTATTCCATGCAAGAAGAGATCAACACAATGCTGTTTAATGCTGTGTAAATATTTGTATATAAATAGAATAATCCTTTTTTAAGCAAATAAGTCCGAGGAGAGTAGATTTCCTTTGTGCAAAGATTGTGCATGTAATAGTTTTCACCTACCAGTTTAGCAGTGCATTCAGATTGTAATTTTATTTACCTGAATTGTTCCAGGGACAATGGCAGAGGAAGCTGCCAGCGCTGCTCACTACACGAACACAGCAGTTCAAACACTCACAGGTATTTTGCTAGTGACACTTTCTCTGTCCTCCCTTTCTCTTTCTAATGGATCCCTGATTGAAATTATTGTCCAGTTTTCAGGACAGTTTGTGGCAGTTCACGCTTCACTAAGAGCTTTCTAATGAAGTTAGAAAAGCTGTAAAGTGAGATCAAATTTCACTAAGCAAATTGATATTATTTCACAGCTAAATTCATTTTTTTAAAATAATGAGATGTCTAGATGCACTGCACTCTAAGATGGATGCCCTTTAGATATCTAGAATGAAATAGCATTTGTGTTTAATGATACTTAATTTTTATTTCCCTCTTTTTATTTAGAATGAGTGAAAGTGACACATTGCTGTAGTATTTCCAGATTGCTGCATTATTCTTACAGGGTAGGAGGGTGCTTCGTATTTCCCCTGGCAGTCCTGAAAAACCAGTGTTAGTGCCTTAAATTAGAAATAATTTTTCCTAAACATCTGTAGGAGTAAATCTGTGCGGCAGAGGCACCTTTTGAGAGCAGGATCCAGCTTTCTGCACAAAGTTCCCCCACGCCCAAGCAGGATAATAGAAGTGATTGATGTCTGAGCTGAGTTGTTTGGGTTTTTTAATTCTTCTCCTACCTCTAATTTCCTCTTGCTCTCACCTTAAGCCATACGAGGTGGTAGTCAAACAGCTGTCCTAGGATCTAATATGAGATATTTTCTCAGCATATGGTGGGAGTCTCAATTTGGGGTGTGCCTTGAATACCAACAGCTTTTCCTGCAGCTGTGGAATAGAGGTGTTGGGATGACTGCTGGGGCAAACACCGAGTGCTGCTGGAGGGAGACACAGGGGACATATCTCAAAGGCAAAATCCACTTGCTGAGATGCTTCTCCTCCTCCAAACTGAGATAATTCCTTAAATCCATTCATTTATTTTTATCGGTATTAAAGAACAACCGTTAGTACTGAAAATCAGGTCTGTAACATGACCTTTGAAACAATTCACATCCTGAAAATGAAGTGTGAGCTGGAGCTGGTAGATTAAAGCCCAGCAGTGAGGGGCAGAGCCGGCAGGACACGCACGGGGACATGGCTCCATCGGCTGCTTGCAAAGGGAGAGGATTATTGCTTAGTTACAGAGTCCCAGGGCACTGCTGTGGTGTTTCTTCTCAAATCCTGGTGCCCAGCATAACAACACATCTGCTTGATGTATGGAAAGAATTCACATGAGTATCCAAACAAAGCAACTATTTGGAGAGCACTTAAGTGAGCAAAATCAAGAGCCCCAAGTGGAACATCACTGAAAGTTCGTAAGGAAGGGACAAAAGGTTTGTGAGCAGCTGAAAGATAGGACACCCAGATATTTCAGTAATATTCAAAGACCTCACTTTTTGGCCAGTTATGGGCTCACTTTTTAGTTCTTTGGAGCCCACACTCAGCAATTCCCCTGTCTCTGAGGGGCAGGAACGTGGCCTTGGCTGATTCTCTTCACGCAGCTTGAAGGAAGCGAACGGCTCCGGTGCTGCTCTTCTGGGCTTTGGCGTGAAAGTTGCTTCATTTCCTTAAAAGATTTATGTGCTGCCTTCACATACACCTGGGTGCCTTCTTGCTGAAGCTCCTGCTTCTACACTTCTAGGTGGTGGAAATCCACATGGATTTGTTCCCTTCAGTGGGGTGATGTAATTAAGGTGAGCTGAGATCTAGCCCTTAGGGAATTCTCAATATTTTAAGCTAATTTGAGTATAACTTTAAAGGCAGTCGTAGATAAAGTTTAATGCCTGCTTTAGGAATGGTTATTTTTGTTCATCTTATTCCCATATTCTTGTAATCCACTTGGACATGAGTAAGCACAGCAGAATGAATCCTACAGTGTTGATTGTTTCTGGAAAGGGATGCTGTATGTTGACTAAGAAAATACTGAAATATTAAGAAGTTTTCTAAAAATGTTGCCTGTTGGAATAAAATTAATGGGATGGTAGATGCAATTGTTGCACTGAGGCTAAAACCTGAGATTTGTGGATGGAATAGAAATTATTTTCATGTAGAACAACAGCAAGACTCTATGAAATCCTTCTGTTCAATAAAACCCTTGCTGAAGTCACCAGAATTGCTGTTCATTTGTATGGGAATGGTACTTTCTCTTGCACTGAGATTTTTCACCAGAAATAATCTAAATTTTACCTCAAGCATGATACTCAAGCTTTCTAATTGGTAAAGGCAAGCCCATGAAAGACTTTTATTTTTGTATATTCTTTAGAAGATGGGAATAAGTATATTTTAAAGATGAGGATAAATAATCTTCTATTAAATGCATGTGTTAGAGGCTACAGAAGATACTGGGAATGGAGGCTTTCACCCTGTCTGTGTCATAAGGTACCTGGCTCTAATTGGCAAAATCAAACTCATCAGTGGCCTTTGAGACTCTGGATTCCTTTTTGTGCCTACTGCAATTGCCATTTTGTTGGCCATACATTCTGTGCTGCCTCAGGACTGTTGCTCATTTGCTCCTATTAATGCACAATTTCCGTTCTGCCTATCCTTTAACCTCACATGGAATTATTAACAAGACTGGCTGGTGAGGTGGTGTGTGGTGTTTGGAGCTGCTCCTGGTTCTACTGGGAGCCTCGGCTGCCTGGCAGAGGTGCTGCTATAAGAACAGCCAGAGATTAACCAGAATTCATTTCCTCGCAAGGCTTAAGGTGAAAAAGAAATTTTTCTTTAGATCAGAGGCAAGAACTGTTTTCAGGTTTCTTTTGTCTTTGTTTTGCACATAGGACCTGCTCTCTTCTGGGGTAATTTGGGCATTTTCTTCCTTCTGTTGGTGTCTGTGCCCTTCATGGGACCCTTTCTGGTTCGGGCAGGGGTCCTTGGTACTCGTTTGTGATGTGCCACAGGGGGGATTGTGTAGCTGGGAAGTGGGGGACACATGGTGGCTGTTGTGGGACAGTGGGGTGGGCACTGGTGCTCCTCAGGGACCAGGCTTAGCCCACTGGAGCTTTGCATTCCAGCCCTGACCCCCCAAGGGAGAGCTCACAGCTGACAGCCACGTTATTTTAAAAGCAGGGCTCTCTCCCATCCCCTTGCCAGGGAATGCTGCTGTTCAGGGTGCTGCATGTACTTCATGGTGTAGTTGTATCAAAGCGTAGATATTTGGTGGTAGGGAATAGAATCTGTAAATTCTCATTTGTTTAATGACGGAGTGTTGGAAGGGCCTGACAATTCCATGCTAATCCTTGTGTGTGTTTAATAAAAGCGGCTGTGTGGTGTCAACTGAACATTAAAATCATATTATTAAATATGGATCTGTGCAAGCTGCTAACAGCTTCTGATCAATTCATATAAACATGATGCGTCCCTTAATTGTATTAAATGTAAGTAAATTTAACAATTAATCTTCATTTAATTAACACTGTAATTTTGACAGCCTGTCATTTAGTGATTGTTGTAGACTTTTAAGCAGTCAAACCAAATGCTTGTGATTTATTTATCTATATATTTATATATTTATATATTTATTTTCACTGCTTTTTGAGAGGACATGCTTCAGGGAAGCACGTTATTAGGTAAAGGCTGCATAGATCATTGGAAGTGTGTGTGTAGCTCAAATACTGTCCTGACCGACTGATCTGGCTTTGAAAGCATCGTGCTGCATTACAAGTATATAAGAATCTTTAGTTTTATTCTTTGAAACTTTTTGTTCACAGAGACTGTCTGGCAAACAAGCCCATTCCTACTGCTTAGGGAGTAAGTGCAGAGCTACAGAGTTGAAGAAAGCTTTAT
This sequence comes from Corvus kubaryi, assembly GCF_017639235.1. Taxonomy (NCBI): domain Eukaryota; kingdom Metazoa; phylum Chordata; class Aves; order Passeriformes; family Corvidae; genus Corvus; species Corvus kubaryi. The sequence goes on along the minus strand of NW_024582082.1, from coordinate 1,092,468 downwards.
TAATCCCACCTCTGGTCCTTCAGTCTCATTGATTTTTGACATGGCTACTGGAAAACCACTGGCTTTTTCTTAATTCCCTGTTCCTTCAGCTTCTTTTCTTTTTTTTTCCTTTTTTCTTTTTTTGTTTTTTTAACTTTTTTTTTTTTTGTGATCAGCTAAGGCTAAAACTCTGTGGGAAGAATTCAATGAATATTAAAGAAACAGTAATTTAAATTACAGGGAAGAGGTAATAAATCATTGTGCTTGGTACTCATTCTAAACTTCATCTCATTTAGAGACTCCTTTCCATGTTGACAGAATTATAATATTAATTTGTTTTTCAATGATTCTCTTTCAGCTGCACTTTATGTTTCTGCCTTAGGTTTTTATAGATTTTGTCACTTTAAAAAATGTACCACTAAGGGCAGGGGTTTAATTATCTGATTTGCTTTTCCATTTAAACTTCCAGAATGATTTCCATCTGAAGATCATATCTGCTCTGTATTTGATTACTGGATGTAGATCAATCACGTGGAGATATTTGTGTCATCTGTCACATACCTTGGAAAATGACATTGAGAAATTAGTGCTTGCTGCTGATTTAGAGTTATCCCATTTGAGTCAGTACAGCTCAGGAAAGTAAATCCACTCTGGATGCACCACTGCTCCGTGGTCCTGGAACTGGGCTGGGAAAGGAGAGCAACTTGAGCCAAAGTGAGCTCCACTTTAAAGTTAGAAACAGTAACATAGGATAAATCATTTCCAGATCTTAAATCTCCAAAAATAAAAGCATGTTCCAAATTTGTACCTCATTGTGATGAGACATGGGTGATCTTAGGAAAGGAAGCAGGATTATCCTTCTCAAAGCCCCATGGAGTCCCCCAGGAAATACACTGTGTACATATTTCCTTGTAAACTCTTCAGTCCCTGCATTTCCAGTGATTCAAAAAAGCAACAAATGAGCTGCTTTGGTAGGGTTTTGCTGTGATCAACCCTTTGGTCCTTTACAGGCACAAGTAATCTCTTGCTGTGTAGAAACTGGACATTTCTCCACCTGGTGCCACTACTTCTAGTGCCAAAAATTAAATTATTCCTTGAACTCTTAAGTGTGATGTAAATCTCTAAAGAAATCTGGTTCTTCTCTGTGGCAAACAAATGGGATGTCTCCACAAAGGAGATGCCCCTGCAGCGTCTGCTGCAGTGATTGCAAAGTGATGGTTGATTAATTCTCTTCACATTTTAGGTTGGTTTATGCTGTTTTAATGTCCTGCAAGGCTTTTTACTCCAGCATAGATGGAAAATGAAACATTGCCAGTTGCATGTGATGTAACAGTTGTTGGTGATCTGCATCTGATGTCAGAGGCCAGCAGAGTCTGTGGAGATGGGAAATGGGGAGGGAAGAGGTGAGATACAGGACAATGACATCATTTTTAGCTTAATAAAACACACCAGCTGTAAGGATTTCCCCCGCAGGCTGCTCTGCCTTCGAGGATTCTGTGTGCCTGGGGTACATGCCCAGGGTCTGAAATACAGACTTGGCTCCTGTGTCCCTGGTACTAATTCCACACATAATGAGAACTTCTTAATTAGGCCTGTTCCACAGGAGCACTTACTCTCCACTTATGCAATGGATTTTCTGTAAGTAAAGCGTAGTACAATAATTGTGATGCATGATGGGCGTGTTTAGATAACCCTCCTATTATTTTAGGAAGTGCAGTACTTCAAAGAAAACTTATCCCAAGGTGTCCCTTAAACTTTTCTTTTGTATTACCCTCTGGATTACTCTCTCATCTTCTTCCTTTGATATGTTAATTCAGTCATTTTTTTCTAACAGGGCTCATTGCTCCTGCTTTTTTCTTCTTTTTTTAACTGTAATTTAATTTTGTGGAGAGTTAATGCTTATCAGTCTTGTTTTACTAGTTGACAATTTCTGGGACCATTTTTCTTCTTTGAAATGAAAGTCTGCATACTGTTCTGCCTGACTTTTGTGTTTACTAATCTGTGTTACTATTTTTTAACAGATTTTCCTTGTTAGTGTTTGTTCTTCTGGAAACAGCAGCACTAATTTTTTTCTTGGTTTTAGTTTGAGCTGTTTGGATCTCACAATGCTTTAGCATAATTAAGAAACATATATCAAAGCTGCTGACTGAAAGGTTTTGTCAGCCTCTCTTCTACACACATACTTGTCAACTCTGAAACTTTAACCAAGATTAGTCAAATTTACCCGCAATTCATGAAAACTTGACTCTGGTGGGAAACAAATGCTTAGATTTGAAGCAAACTAAGCCTCAAGCGTTGGGAGCTTCTGTTTCTTGGCCAAAAACTTCACCTGTCACTTTTGAGGAAAGCTTGTACAGCATATGAGCTCTGACTTGTTTTCCGTCAGCTATACAGCAAATAGTAATGAATTAATTTAAAACTCATTATTTAAGCCCTTTGAGCAATAGCTTTAAATATCTATCTGCTGTTGTCTCAAAAATTAACCACCCAGCTCTGCCACCCGCGCACAGTCCGGATGATGCAGATTCTGCAGAGCTGCAGTTTGCTCGCACTAAATTGTAAAAATCTAATTCTTTATCCCTTTCTTACTCAGCATAAAGGCGATAAACCAGTTTTGTTGTTTGTGCTTCAAATTTAGCAAAAGTCATGTGGTTTAGCAGGAGCTTAATTATGTTTACTGATGAGTTCAGCCAGCTCTTCCAGTGGGTTTTTTCCCCCAATGGCACTGCAGAAACATGCTGGCAGTGCAGCTGAAAATATCCCTGCTCAGTTCCTTCCCAGCAGACAGTGGTGCCCTTATAATGCTAATGGTGCTGATGCACTAATATAGGAGAGGGGAGGAGGGAAAGCCCAGGTTTAGAAGTTCATTGACATGTGGCCCTTCATGTCACTGCAGTGATCTCAGTGAGGTGCTGCTGTCTGGGGACTGGGAGGGTTTGTGTGGTCGCAGTGGGGGCTGAAGTGGAGCCATTTAGTGGATACCAGTCCCAGACTCCATCAGCCAAGCCTCCCTTGGCTCTCTCTGGGTTTGCTTTCATGGTATTGGTGGCATTTACCTTGTTCTTTATTATTTTACTCATTTTGATCTTTACTGTGAAGGTGGTGAGACACTGGCACAGGGTGCCCAGGGAAGCTGTGGCTTGCCCCATCCCTGGAAGTGTCCAAGGCCAGGTTGGACAGAGCTTGGAGCAACCTGGGATTGTGGAAGGCGTCCCTGCCCATGACAGGAAGGTTGGAATGAAGTGATCTTAAGATCCTTTCCACCCCAAACCATTCTGGAGTTCTGATTCTGTAATGCTGATGTATTTAACAATACTTTTCAGCTTGTTAGAATTGTACTGTGTCTTTGCCTCTAGGCACTTGAATAGCAATTAACAGTATCAGTACATAATGAGATACTCTCTATATGTTGAAAGAGAAAGTCCTTCTTTTCCATTTATGTGTCTAGAGAACATCAAATGAAATTCAAACCTCTTGGGTGACTGGCTTTTTCTCCCACTCTTGTGCTTTTTCTTGGTGTTTATGAATCTTGGTATCCAGGGATTATCACTCTTGCTGATGGAATTACGTGTCTGTGGTCCATCAGCACAGAAATCTCCACTGAATATCTCTTTGTAAGACTGGCTCACTAGCAGAAGCTAAAGTTGGACAAGCCCTGAGCTTTGGGAGTGTCTTCACCTCTCTGAACTGCATCCTTTTGGCTGGAGCTAGATCCAAGAGCCGCCTGTACTCAAAGGCAGGGAAAGTTTGCATCTGGAGATGGATTTCAAGTCTTATCTATGCTTGATTTTTTCCCAGCTCCTCTGTGAGCTCCCCTGTACCACTGTGCAGTTGCTCTGACAGGCAAGACAGAGATTTTGTAATTAGGAGCCTTCCATCATATGGTGTCCCTGCTGCGTTTCGTCGCCAGCTGTCTTCCCGGGGCTGAGGAAGCTTTGCTTTCACCATGCTTCACACAGCATTAAACTGTGTAGAAAAGGCTAAATATTGTAGGCCAGATGCTGCTTTCCCTTTGCCTTTTATCAGCCTAGAGCATAATTTCACTCCTGGGATGGCACTTTGCTCCTGGTAACTGGTGCCTGTTCCTCCTCGGTCCTCCTTGTCCCCTGGCCCAGGGAGGGCCTTTGGCAGAGGATTATTTCCATTCTGGGCTGATTGTGTGGAACCTCTTCTCCTTTTTCATTTTGGGAGATTTTGATGGGTTTCACTCTACTTGCATCACAAAGGCAAGCAGAATATATAGTGCTTTTTCTTTTATTTTTCTCTCATATATATAATTTTAAGAAATCCTTAGAACAGGAATGGCAGTAACATCTTTTAATGTGACTGGCACTAACCTCTCTATTTATTTATCTAATGAAACTGAAGTTTTCTGCAGTGTCCACAACACCAAGAGGCATTTTTTGAACTCCTCCCTGTTTCCTTCTCCATTTCTATTTGGAAGTGCTCCTTATCCGCTTTTATCCTGCGAGGGAGGAATTTTTTGAGCCTGAAATGAAGAAGCAGCCCCCAAGGGGGACTTTAATACAGAGAGGTTACAACTCAGACAATAATTTGGGTCAATTTAAATGGCATGTGGGTGTGGGTTTAAATAAATAGCTTTAACCTTTAGCTTACTGATGGAACTGAAAATAGATACAGGGTTGGGCTTATTGGAAGGAATGTGCCATTGCTGCCAGCATTACTTTGAATCTCTTTTCAGGGCTGTCAAACCAGCACCTTTGCCAGTAAGAAGCAATAAGATAGCTTTTCTTTTTCCTTTTCTATTTTTTAACCAGCAGCCAAGTCTAAAAGAAGCTCTTACCTTTTTTCTTCTTTGGTGGTTTTGTATTCCCAGGCCTGCACTTTGCATTTTTCTTATATCACCTAGACTTTTAATAACACTCACAGACCTTTGTGGCTGTTTAATTGTCCAGTTACACCTGTATGTAGACTTTCCCTAACCAGTTAGATCCTAAAGAGCATGTGTTGACCTTAGTCAGTGTTTGCTGTGTTTCGGCCAGGAACTCTGTGAACTGCTTTTTCCCCACCTATTGTTTGTGGCTCAAGAACTAGAGGCTCATGGAATTACTTGCTTGGTTTAGAGGCCAAAAAGTGGTGGACCTGCTCTAGCTTAATAATAGTCCTGTCTAGGCTGAGCCCTATCACTGCTACCCAGGTAGTAGATGTGGAGTAGGTAAGAGCTCCTCTGCTTTTCATCTTCAGGAGGAGAGTAGAATTATGAGCAGAATTCTTCTACAAACGTGTATCTGGTGAAGACATATGAAGTTCATAGTTATGTTAAGCTCATACCAATGTGAAAATCTGATTCAAAGTGTTGTAATGTGGCAGCTACTCGGTGGTCCACAAGGGGTTGATTTAAAGTCAAAATTTGCAGGCAGTTGGTGGGAGGAGAAGAGCAGGTTGTTGCTTTATCTGAGGGGACTGAAAAACCTTTTTGAAACTCAGATGAAACAAAGAAACCCACAAAGCAAATGTCATGGAATAATTTTCTTAATGTATCAAAGCTGACAGTTGATATTTTGGCACTAAACAGCTGATTTCTAAGTGTTTGTTGCATCCTTCAGCCCTAACCCAGTCAAGCAGCTGAGTGCCCTCACTCTTCCAAGCTGGAGCTGCATTTTCTTTGCAAAGATCAGTGGCATTAACAGCAGTGCAGGTCTCCCACCCTCTGTAAGGATGAAGCTCAGCAGTGTGGGAATTGCCTCGGTAAATAAGGTGCTAAAAAGAACTACCAACTTTGGATCTTGTAAAGGCAGTGAGGTTTCTTGGAGGAGTGCAAAGCTATTTTCAGCTGCTGATTCGCTCATGTAGCATAAATGTAGGCATGATGAAATGTGCAGATAGTGTTTCATAGTAACCATCTGATAGCTAATAATGGCGAGGAAAAATGGAGTCGTAAGTTTGGCGTGGGCTGCAGTTTTAGTACCATTTCCTTCTGCGGGTTGTTACTACTGGCTGTACCTGCTGAGTAGCAGATACATAGTTACAAAGCGTGCCAAGGACAAATAAATTCATTTTCACCTTTTATGCTTGCTACCTCACTACAAACAGGTTGCAGCCTTGTGTTTTGTAAAACGTGCTGCAGTGTCGGCCCTGCGTAACTGCGTCACACCACGGAGTACCACGCTCCGTGGGAAGATGTTTTGGCATACATTTCCATAATAAAACACCTTAGACTTGCTTATGCAAAACAGGTTGGGAGTGATTCACGAATGTGTGAGCAAATTTTGCAAGGAACCTCTTGGAAGAGCAGCACAATTGGTCATGAAGTTGTGATTTCGTATTTTGTGGGCGTAGGATGAGCTGTGGAGTTGCTGAGGCTGGGGGACAAGCAGCGACAAGGTGCCACCAAGGACAAAAGCTCAAGAGCTGAAGTCCAGAGGGTTGGACCTGATGTCACAGCAGTGAGACCGTTCAACATTAATGGTAAGGACTGAAAGGGAGATGCTTGAGAGAGGTAGAGAAATTCTTCCTTTTCAGGTTATCTGCCAACTCTCTGGTGAATCAAGATGAGGAAGAAAACAGCCCAGGTGGTTTAGTTGTTGTGTAACTGTTTGCAAAGGTTTCTCAAAGCCTTCCCTGGAGCATCTGCTTTTGCTGCTGTCTGATTCAGGTTTATGGTCTAAACAGAGCACTTGTCTGATCTGCTATGGCAAATTCCAAGTTCTGAGTATCATACAGAATAATCCATAAGTAGAGAGTCATATTTCCTGTAAGGGGTTTAACTTCCAGGCCCTGGGCATTTTTGTGGTTTTATGTGAATCCCTTGGAGGCTTCTACACTGCTCATCAGTGAAATATTCAAGGCTCTGTCCAGCTAAGGAATGCTGGTCGCTGTGAGCACTGAAGGCCAGTTGGTGTGTTATCTTCATCTGCAATTCTGGTATGAAAAACAGTCAGTGTTCTCTTCCCTCGGTAACAGCAGTATTGAAAACGCCCCTGCACCTGTGTGCATGTGTACCTGTGAGTCCCTGCAGGGAACTGTGAGACCATGCATGGCTGTGTGTGTGTGCACTGAGGATGGAGGGCAGCCTGTCTGGTACCCGATTTGCAGTTACCTGTGTGGAATGTAAATGCACGTGTCTGTGTGTGCAGCTGTAATGAGTTAGCACAAACAGCAGGAAAGGTGACTGTTGCAGAATGCCCTCGGGGCGGGTGGTGCACCCTGCAGTGACAGAATCTGTCCTGGCTACACCACCTGATGTGCAGGAATCAGCAGCCACTTGCCCTCTGACACTGGCTTGGGATGGGAGGGTGAGTCTGGGCGGGAGATGTTGGTTATTCATGTAACAATTTGTGTCAAGTAGGCACTTTCTTGTTCGTTCCTTTTGATCTTTTTACATACCCTAATTATGGATACAGTCTTGACAAAGATGATAAAGGGCCTCAGGGGTTATAAAACAGGAGGTGAGGTTAAGAAAATTATGTTTATATTCATTAGAATAGAAGAGATTAAGAGGGGTCGTGACCAAGATGTACAAAATCCAAAAAGTATTGAAGAAAACATGATGCCACCAGAATATTTACAAGAGAAGCTGTTAAGACAGGGGTAAGTAGAGAGCAGCTGGCATTTTGATTAGACTTGGCTCTGGGACACTTTTTCAAGGGTGTTGCTCTTGGTGAAGAAAATAACTTGTGCTGATCAGGGGGCTATAGGCAGACAACTTAGGACACAGATATGTTCTTGGCCAGAATTATAGGATGCAGCATGTAACTTCTTTTTGGAATGTCTGAGTGGGTTGGGTTTGGGCAGAGAGTAATGGATTAACAAAGGGATTCATCTTTTGAGCTTGTTTGGAATAATGAGCTGGGGTGCCAAGTGTTGGAAGAGGGAAAGTCCCGCTTTTCATATGGGAAATGCTTTGTGCAAACTTGTTAACAAAAGCAGTGCTGTAGAATAGAGGCTTTGGGGGGCTCTCTGCCCAAAGACTGATAATTTTGGGGGAGTAACACAGCAAAGAAAGCTTTTGAGTAATTTGTAGTAGTACAAACCTGACAAACCAATGTGTGGCCAACACCACCAGCTGTGCAGCCATGTAGGCGAAAATCAGAAGGACATAGAGGCAAAATCAGTTACAGCTATAAAGGATTATGAAGAAAATTACTTACAAACGCACTGGAAGTAGGAGGAAGGCAGAAGTCCATCAGAAAGAAAGGGAAGCAAATAAATGGACTGGACGGAGAAGCCAGAAATACAAAATGCCATTATTTTGCGCTGCTCTTCACAGAAAGGTTAATAACTGTGTCAGATCTGTAACAGTGTTCCCTGTAAAAGGGGTTGGTTACGAGCAAAGGCAAGAACAAGATAAGGAGTATTTAGGTAACTGTGATATATTTGGGTCAGTGTGGCCTTATGAAATGTATCCACTGAATTATTTACAACTCTCAGAAGCTTATGGAGAGTAGGGCAATTGTCAGAATTCTGGAGGAAGGTAAACATAGTACCTGTCATCACAGGAGACACTACAAGGGAGACAGAGATTTGTAAATACCCAAGAAGATACAGAGCAAATTACCTGTGAGCACATACCTGTGAGCAGCACGTAATAACTGACATGCTTTAAGCCCAAGCTAACCTGATTTCTTTTCCTAATTGTGTGACTAATACCCAAGAGAAGAGGAAAGCAAAAGCACTTCGCCTGTAGCCAGGAGTGTGATGCTCATTTGAGCACCATGTTCTCATACCTGAGAGAAAGCTCAGACTTGTGACTGTCAAAGTTCTTGATCAGTGGATCACTAAATCTCTTTTAGCAGAGCTTCATATGCCCAGGTAGCAAGGATTTTACTGCACAACAACTACCACTGGATATACACCTGGCTTTAGCAAAGTCTTAAAAGCAGTTTATTAATGTTTAACTCAGATGTTACTGGACATTTTATCCATGGGGTGTGAGAAGTATCTACCTTAATAATTTTGATGAGTCGTTTGAATGATGGACCAGAAGGTAAACTCCTCAAGTGTGGGTGAACCAATCATTAGAAATGAAACCTAGTTGCACATACAGAATTGTTGTGTGGGACCACTGCTTCAGGTGAGCTCAGGGCATCTTGCTGTGGACCCAAAACTGAGGGGTGCCTGCTGTGACATGGTGTTCACTAAGGATGTGGACAACTTTGGAGGGAAGCAACAAAACCTGGCCTAGTGCCTCTGCCATTAGTCTGGGGTGCATTGTACTGAGAAAATGCTGTGACTTTACTGAGGGGAGGTAACGTGGGGAAGTGGACAGGCACATTCAGGACTATTTTAGAGCAGCTGCTTAAAACTGAATTATGGCCTCTTGTTACCAGGTTCAAAACAGGTAGAGAGTTGCCTTGATAACAGAACCAAAATTTCACAATCTGTATGACATGGAGCAGTTTATGCACTGGTTAATCCAGTTACAGTCCTGATTTAGAAAAAAGCTGAAGCATCTGCTTAACTTTTTGTCTGACAGGTTTTAACAGGTGCTAAAAGCTCTTTCCTGAATGAATTGCTTTGCTGAATCGAGACCCAATCAAGCATATGCCTGTGTTAGGCAAAGGATATATGCAGTGCCTAAATTCTCTGAAGGGGGAGGAATATACATTAGGATATTTTTAAATGTCTATTTTTATAAATGCTTTCCCTCAATGGAAATTGCATAGGCTGCAGTACCATCCTCTCCAGCATCCCTTTCCCCAGTGTATTTACTATGAAAGAGCTTTGCTGTGGGCCATAGCCTGTATTGCAGTGGAGTAGCACATACTGAAAACTTACCTAACATCATGCAGAAATGTGACGGGTGCGTGGAGGATGGGGAGCTAGAGGTAAGCCTGTAAAAAGTTTTCCTGAAGATAATTCTTTTTAAACACTCCTCAGGCTTTTGTATAAAGATTGCAGAGTAGGCATTCCAGCAGCTTAGACGAGCCCTGGATTTATGCTCTGTAATAAATGTATCCATTGGGTGCTGCGTTGTTGTAATGATAGCAAATGACAGTAAAATTAGCAGAATTAATAATGACCCAGCTGGAATAATTTAGCACTGTGATAAGTAAACTCTAACCTAATACTCAGCATACTGGCAGAACTATTTACAAAGCACACTGAATGCAGGAGTCTGAGGGGAATCTTCTACAGAAAACAAAGTGAAACCCTAATCACAAACAAATGCCATAGCATGTCATTAAGAGGATTAAGTGGCTTGAAATTGATGTCTAAAGCATTTTGGTTGATTGTTGCTGAAAATACCACATGCTTGACAATTATCTTCTGTTTGCCATCCTCTCTCCTGCTAGTTGTCTGCCATGCAGTATTATCCTTGTTTACCACCCCTGCCTCATACCAGGTCTTTATCTGTAAGGTTTGCAGCTTCGTGCCAGAGCTGATCTGGAATTCACAGTCTGATGTGTTGGCACTGGTTGGTGCCAAACCATTAATACCTTGATAATAGCAAGAAAGAGAGGCCAGGTTCAGCGAACACTGGGGCTGAAACCAAAATGGAACAGCACAAAACTTCTGAGTTAGTTTTTTAATTAAAAATACTTGGGTTTTAGTTTGAAATATTGTATTTTCCCTAAGAATTATTTTTACTTTGGTGTTAACAAAATTTTTAAAAAAGAAATTAGATTTCAATGAAGCATTTTACAAATAAATGAGTTTTGTATGGACTTGAACTTGTAATAGCTTTCTGAATAATTAGCATTTCTGAAACTTTGACCTTGCGTCTAAGTAACAAATTTTTAAAGGTAGAAAAATTTCTTCCTCTGCCCTGCTTAGTGATTCTTAGCTATTACCTCACTGGGCTGTGCTTTGCTGAGAGGAAGAAGCTGCAGATGTATTTAGGCAAGTCAGATATTTCTGAGGGAAGGCCTTGAAAGTAGCATCGTTGTATCTGAGTGAGTCTCAGCACATGGATCGTTTCTGATCTGCTCAGGCTGTCAGTGAAGGAAGTGTTGCACCAAACTCCCAGATACACGATAGGAGCCACGGGTGCTTCAGTCACTGTTTATGTGTGTAAGTTGATTGCAGCCCTGAGCAGAGCAGGCAGCAGGGAAAGCTCCGGTTCTGATTTAAATCCAAGAATTAGTGGGGAGCCTTTCACTCTGCGCAGGTGGCCATGGGAATTGTGCACGTGGAGCCTGAGGGTAGGAGCCTTCACCTGCATCACCTCCAGCCTGCAGCATCCTGCTCTGCAGCCCCTGGCATGTCCTGGATGTGTCCATGGAACAGCTCCAGTTCCAACCTGATTTTACATTCTCACTTGAAATGTCACCCCTTGTCATTCTGGGGGCACTGAATTATCCTGTCAAAAAAATGTGTCTTCAGCATCACAGGTTGGGTGTGGGTGTTAGCAAATTCTTCTGGGTTTTGCCACTTTGGTGTCTTGTACCCATGCAGTGCTGGGTTATACTGAGCTGTGCTGCTTTTGCAGTCAGAGGAAATTGGCACTGAGGAATACTGGCATGTCTGCCCTGTTGGCAAAAGGATCAATGTCCTGCACAGTTTGAGAAAAGCCAGAAGTCTGTTGTAGTGTGAGAGCTACACATGGACAAAGAAACCTCAAGGTTTTCAGTTACAAGTTTTGGGGTTTGTTTTTTCCTTCCCCTTTATCAGTTTTATAATAGTAATATCAATAACAGCAATAATAATAAAAATAACTATATGTCCTGAATCCAGCCATGTGAGGTGGCAGTGTGAGATGTTGGTATTTAAAGCCAGATTATTATTCCCCCAAGGCTGAGGTTCAGACATTCCATGTTTCTGGGCTGCAGGAAGCAGCAGAGGGGTTGCAGGAAAAAGAATAAGGACAGCAAAGTTACAAATTGTGGTTCAACCCATTCCTTCTCGCTTAAGATGAGATTCCAGATCCGCTGACCTACTGCCTCTCTTTCCTGAATGCTTCTGTCCTTCTTTGGCAGAACAATTACAGCATGGCTGGAAGTTCAGACTGTAATCTGGACGTAATCATCCTGTTTTGAGGACGCCTGAATAAATAAATATTGATTGAAATCCTAGTTACTGTCTCCATGAGCGCTGCCTCAGGGCTGGCTCTTCAGTTTAACTTGTGCACTCTGCAGACCTCAGTCAAAGGGGGCTTTCACCCAAGCCTGAGGAAAAGGGAAGGTGACAGAAGTCCATCCTGTCTCCTGCTGATGGCCATGGTGCTGCAGCTCTTTCATGATCCTGTACCTGCTGGGAAAGTCACATATTTAAGGAACATAAGCAGGAAGGGCAGGTGTCTGCTTGGTGAAAGACACTGCCAAATGGAATTAGGATTTGTGTCTATAGACAGCAATCAAAATTAGCCTTTCATCCTACATCAAGGTAATATACAAATTGTTCTGTAAGCATTAGTAAGTTAATTGTATTACTTTGAGGATGCATGCATAAATAAGCATTGAATGTATTTGCTATCTTGCAAATGGAAATGAAGCTAAAATACCAGCAAAGGTGGAGACTCCTCACTACTGGTGTTTTTTAACCCTCCTATTCTGGCTCTGAGCTGAATTATTTTGAGTCACTGTTTCCCTTTTCAGTTGATTTAACCAAGTGCAGTCCTACATTCAGTGAGCATTTAGATGACCAGGTGAGATGCAATCTTCATAAATCAGTAAGACCAGCAGAAGTCCCTCACACTGCACAAAGGATTTTGGCTGCAGAGCAGTAAAGGAGCTTGCTCTGAGTCACAATTGGCATCTTTATAAAGGAAAAAAAAAGAAATCTTTTGAAAAAACTGTATGTAACAGACTATAAATGAAAGAAATGTAGTTGTATATCAGAGCAATCCATTAAACACACAGAACCTGCTGAGAGATGCTACAGTATCACTCACTCCTCTGTAAGTCAGTACATAAACTCGTTTTTAATTTTTTGGCAGACTTATGAAACCAATTATCGTGGTAATAAATATTCAGCTTTAATGGGCAAGTAAATAATTAATGTTATTGCCTTTGTAAATTTAGCTTTTCAGTTATAAATTAACATAATTAAAATAGTAATGTTTCAGTATGCATTTTACCAGCCAAAATCTAAATCAAGCAATTAAACTGTAGGTTTTTCACATCAAATGAGTTGAGTTTATAATGATACAAACTGTGGGCATAAATTTGTTTTTCATGGTCAGATTCATTACAGAAACATGAAGAAAAAATATTCTGCAGTAGATGTAATCAAGTATATTATTTGAAAAACCATTAATACACACTTTAACTACTTTTTGTTGTCCTTTCACAGTGAAATAGGAAGGGGAAAACACATTTCCCATGAGTCTCTGGCACAGCAATAATTGCCAGTGTATAATTGTAATGGCCACTGTACAATGGCTGTTGCTGCAGAGTGTCTGTCACGTCTCTTTGGATTGATTGGAAAACCACAATGCACAGTATTGGATCTGAAAGGGAAAACAACTACTCTGTAGTCATTAACTTAAAAAACTCCAGTCTGAGTTACACAGACTGAAAATTTGATCATACACTTTTCCTCCTCTGCTTATTGTTTTATATATTTTGTGACGAGCATGTGCTGTCCTCCCATGTCGGCAGTCCAGCGTAGTGAGCAATCAGAGCAGTAAAGCTTTCCTTGATCAGAGGAGGTGAGTGAGGAGGAACATGTAACTATTTCTACTCTGAATGCAGCTCAGAGCTGATGAATTTCAGCCCTTGTGGTAGCTGATCCCCAGGAGCAGAGTGCGTGGCTGTAGCTTCAGGTTGGCTCAAGAGTTCAGGGGATTGCATCAAAATTTCTGAATTTTCTTGTGAGAGGCAGTTAAGGGGTGTCTGAAACCATATGGCTTCTGACAATTAGAAGCTTCAGGGACATCAGACTGTAGGAACTTGAGCCTTTCTCTATCCTTTTTTTTAAACTGGGGATGTCACAAGAACATTTCAGTTTGTACGAGTGGTGTCAGTTTGTGACTCTTAAAAGACTACATTTTGTCAGAGATGGGAAAAACTCACAAGTGACTCTGACATTCATCTATCGACAAGGACACACACAGATGAAAACTTGAAGCCTGAAAATTTGGTCAGAGAAGTCCTGAAAGCTTCTGCTGAGAACCCAGAGCTATAGACATTTCTAGTCTTGCACCCCTCACAGATTTTAATTTATCATGGGCTGAGCAGTCTATTTATAGCTCCTCAAAATGTTTCTCAGAGCAGCATTTTGTGAACTGCCAGAGGTTTGCAGATTTGTAATGGGAAGAGTTCCTTGATGCACAGGCTTGCCCACATGCAGACCTGCTCATTGGCATTTCTACAAGCTGTGGTTTCGTAGTCCTTTCGTGTCCCTGAATCCAGTGGGCAAATTTATCCCTGGCAAAGGCCCACTGAAGTCACTGAAGTCACACCAAAGATAAATTCAAGTCAATGAATTTTATTTTAGTGGTGTTCAAACTGTTTGCAGTGCTATGCAGATAGATGGCTATAGGCTTTTTTGCAGTATCCAAATGTTTAAGCTGTACTGGACAAAAAAAAACCTTTGAGCTGAATTTGTGCTAATTGGCTTAAATACGTGCAGAAGTGCAGTGTGGTTTTGACAACAATATTATCTGGAGTTTTAGAAGCACTTTAAAAAGAAGAAAAGCACACGAAACCACTAAACTCTCACACATGCTATCTGTGGGTTCATATTTCCAAAGAGATTTTAATTGGACGCAATTATGTGCTGGTGTGATGAGCTGTGGGTGGGAGAGCAGCGATGCAAGCACCTGATGGCACAGGCAGTTCTCTTGTAACCACTGCTAACTCTGCGTGTCAGTGTGCACCTGTAGGAGATACAAATTTTTATCAGTGAAAAGGCCAATTTCTCTCTCAGACACTGCCCTGTTAGAAATAGTTTTGATCTGTATTTAATTATTGTGCTTTAGCTGTGTCTAGATTTAGATGGGGTTGAGGTGCCCTGGATGGTTTTTTTGCCACTGGAGGCCAAATGAGTCTTTTCATTTCATGCCAAGCTCTACCTAGGTTTAATGACATATTTCTGGCTGTGGTCTGACCCTGGAGTCAGCAGCCTTGAGCCCTGTCTGACAGGAATCCAGCCTATTTTGTAACAAGGGTATTCTAAACTCTGTACGTTCGATGGTCCCATTTTAGCCGTTTGGTTTTCAGCACAAATCAAAGATTGCTCTGAGGCTCCTGAGCACCTGAAGGCAGTTCAGGCACTGCTGTTCAGGCTGGCTCTGCCGGGTGCTGTATTTCTGCTCTGTTCTTTAGGATTTACAGCCCTTTAAGGCAGCGTTTCCCCACAGAAGCACTGTGACACTGCCTTATTTTCTGGATGAATTGGAGTATTTCAGGTATTTGCTGACTTTGTCGAAGTCCTCTCTCTGAGAGCAGGCAGCAGGAGGTGTTTGCATGGGTGAACTCGATATCTCTCCCATGTGGAGGCTGAAGAGGGATGTGTGTGTGTTTGGAAAGGGGAGAGAGAGAACCTTAAGGGAGTTGTGATTTGCAAATGCAGGTGCATTGTGGCTGTGAAAGGCCAACTTCTGGGGCTTGCAAGTGCTTCTCTTTCCTTGTGGTCCTTTTTATCTTGCATCAGCTTTCTCCAAACTCTTGACACTCTTCCTAGAAAGCTTCAGCATCCTCCCACAGCCTCAGGTCTGCTGTGGCCTCTTCTTGGCTCCCCAGTGCACTCACATGGCCCTTACAGTCCTTGTGGGCTGGTGCAGTGTCCTGGGTTGCAGTGTATTCTATTACCATCCTCAGGAGCCGTTGA